>NW_008795926.1:176205-189614 GCF_000699145.1 Aptenodytes forsteri
GGGAAGGGAAGGGAAGGGAAGGGAAGGGAAGGGAAGGGAAGGGAAGGGAAGGGAAGGGAAGGGAAGGGGGAGCTGCTGTCAGCACAGCTCCCAGCAAGGAGCAGGGGCAGGCGGGTGGCTCGTGTCCACCATCGTATCCTCTCCTCTAGCCTGTGCTTCTACTCATTTATATATATCTGTGCTGCTGCAAAGGGAAGAGATCTACTTCTTTTTCAGTAGTGTTAATTAATTTCACATCATTAATTGTTCTGCCTCCACAAGCAAGCTCCTAAGCTGATGTGCCTACACCAGCACGTTACTCAGGAGACTGGAGTGCTGTGATCACTCAAAAACCATTTCAGGTTTGGAGAAAGTTCGTTGGTCCATCAGGTGGGAAAAGCAAAACAAGGTGTAGGGCTGGCCTGAACTCAAATCCTACCACTACAGACCGTGCAGAGATCATGTTCTCAAGTTTTATAGATGGCACTTGAGCTTTGGCTCAGTCCTGCTAAAAGCTTCACAGGTCCTGGGAGAATGGGAGCTTATTTCTCAGTCTTCTACTGTTGGAGTAACTCTATGTGGTTGGCTATGTAACTTTACCTAATCAGGTATTTTACAGGCTAGCACTTTCTCTTGCTTCTTTCCCATTTGTGAGGCTTCTGTAGTGCTTTTGATACCGAGCTATTGTTTGCTGTTTTTCAAGGAGTAGCGAGAGGAAATAGATAGGAAGCACAGGAGTGACCAAGGGCTTCCCCAGAAGCCTCAGTTTAAATATTTTAAACCATATCAAACCAGCTTCTGACAGTATTCACTATACCAAAGGATTTCTGTAAAAAATAAAGTCACTAAAGAAAGTAGTCTAGCTGCACCTGATGAGCGCAGCTCATCATGATTCCTCTTCAAAGTCTACTGTTTTCATGGTGTCATTAAGCAATTGGCTGATTGGGAACATCCCAATCATGAATCTAGGCAGGACGGTATCGGGCTCTTCCTACCTGCACCATTAACCAAGCAGGGAAGCGGCCTCTTCTTTCCACTCACATTGCCCTCAAAGGCTGCAGTCTCAGGCTTTGCTTGGGTTGATCCTCTCCTACCTTCACATGTGAAATCAGCTCTGAAACTATAAGTGGAAAGAAATCTGAGACAGTGCAACAAACATGAATGACATCTGAAAAAAAAATGTTGTGTCCTTATCTGCCTCTAGGGCCATCGTCTTGTCCTCCAAATGCTCATAGCAGTTTCTGTATTTTGTTTACCTGAGCAAAGGAGCAGCAACATAAGCCTCATAAATGGGTGCCTGATCACTCTGTCCCCACTTACAAATATGCTGCTTTTAAAAAGAGCAGCAACAGAACCATTGCTCCTCTCAGGCATGGATAAATGGCCAAGAACTTCAGTTTTGGACAGACAGAGAGTAGCAGGGGAAAGTGTATAGTATACCATGTGGCTCAGCAATTCTCCCATCCCTTCCACTTTTTCTGCTCACTGCTCTTCATTGCTGCCAGAGCAGCATAAATGCATCAAGCTTAGTTACTGCATGAAAGCTTTCTGCAGGATACAGATTTTTAGTCACACTGCATTGAACAGTGAAAATGGAGCAGAACTGCCCTGCATAGCAGAAAAAGAAACTAATAATGGATTTTCCACCTTGCCAAACAATAGTAGTTTGCTCAATTTACATCTACTCTGCAGGTCAAGGTCTGCAAATGGTGGTATGGTGGGTGGAGCGTAGTGCAAACAATAGTGGGGATTTGAAAGCAATCACCGTTATTGCTGTCAGATCCTGGTCTTTGATTTGGATGACAGCAATTCTTTTGATTTGTAAGGGAGATAAGGAAGCAAGAAGACATATAAGATGGTTTATTTAACCTATTACATCTATTACTGTTCATTGTATTGTGCACTGAATCTGGACAGACTGTCCTTGCTTTGCTGGGACAGACCATAAACGACTAAAGCTGCCCACTTTCTAATGCATCTGCCCAGTGTTGATGAGCTCCTAATTCTAGCATGTCCACATCTTCTTCTAATATAGCTCTGATGCTGGTTCTAAGTGTTTGGAAGGGCAAGGAAAAAAAGTGTTTTCTCTTTTGTTTCTCTTTTACTCCTACTCAGAATAACATAATAATGACTCTAGTGTGTCAACAGATTAATTATAGCATTACAGAATTCCATCAGTGAATTTGGGTCAGTTTTAATGGCTCCACACTGCTGTCATATGATTATGCCAATTTTGTAGCTCGCGTGAGATCACAGAATGACAGAAACATTGGTTGGAAGTCCAACCTCCTGCTCAAAGCAAGACTATGGCCAACACTGTACTTCCAGCTTGTTAAGTCTTGAATAAGATGGAGACTTCACGGCGTCTCTGGGTGACCAGTGCTGCAGTATCCTTCCCAGGGAAAAGGTTTTTCCTAATATTCAGTCTGAACCTCCCAAGCTGCAATTTCCCCCTTGTTATGGCGTCCACCCCTACTGAGCAGTTTGACTCTGTAATTTTTGTAAATCCTCCAAAGTAGTTGTAGGCTATTAAATCATCCTTAGCTCCCCTCCACCAGGATTCAGAAACCCTTTTCTTTTTACTAGCCACCAGATATTGAACCATTCATTATCAGCATTATAGTATGCCGGTGCTTCCAGATGAAAATGCCACAGGAGACAGTGTCAAAAGTCTTACTAAAGTCAAGGTATCTTGTGTTCATCACAGTCCCAGGTTGGTCCACCATAATTTCTTATTGACAGATACTTGTTGATTGTTCCTGATTCCTGTCTTGTCATTCATGTGTATGGAGATAGATTAAAAATGAATTAAGGTATACACTACCTAAAAGAAATAATAAGTAAAGTGCGCTTACGTGCTGTTGACTCAAAACACAACCTGCTTTTGTCTTAAGCAGCAAAATCAAAATGCACTAGTGGCTGTACTGTTCTTTGACCAACAGGAGGCAAGACTGCAAGTTAGGCCTCACATGGATCCACAGGGAAGGTTTTGTGTCCTCAAGTTCACATCGATAAAATGGCAGTGCAAATTATCAACCAAATATACATTGAGCAAGACTACTAGAGATGTTCTCCCTGGTTCACCTGTGCTTATTCTCCAGTGTTCGACATTTAGGACTGTAGGAAGGCAAAATAATTCTTGGTTTCATTTGTGCCAGGATTTGCTAACCTAAATGATCATGTTTCCATGCATTTTGCTGGGACAGTTAAAGACAGTAATCTATTTGTTCTAGTGGGTGAGCAGAGAGGAATACAAAAAGCAGAAGAGTGAAATATGATTGTTTTGTCTGCAGTGTGTTAACTAATGTGGGGGAATTAAAGGTTATTTTGGGCTATAACTGTTCCCTGGCACATACTGATCAATTTCCATGATATGCTATAGATATGCACTGTAACTTTTCAATCTATTGACAAATGTGAATGGCATTATTATAAAATCAAAGGTAAATTTCAGTGCACTGTAGTTTTTCTTCCTGCTGTTTCTATTGTCAGTGAAGAACCCTTTCCCAGCAGAATAACCCTGATGGGTTTTCCAATTGTATTTTGTAATATTTATTACAGAAAAGTGTAAATCCCAGAACTTTATCAGGTCCTGTATGAGCTTCTCAAAAAGACAAACATTAGTCTCATAACTGCTATCAGAAACATCCTCACTAATTTTCCAGATTTCAAGAGTGGACAAAAGAATGTAATGAACCTATTTTAGTAAATTCTTTTTCTTTATAACAATGACCATATTGAGATAGGTGTCTTGTAGCCTTGTGCAGCAAATGCAGTAGTCCTGAGACTCGTTTGATCCTTACTCTTGCTGGTAGCTTTTGGAGAAAAAAAAAAAACTATTAGAAACATTGGTGTCTTGTACATCATTAAAAGTTGTATTTATTGCTATAATTGCACCTAGACTTTTTACAGAAGACTAGGTACACTTAGGCTTGTGCTCCATGAATGATGAGCTATGTGAATATGTCTCCTTCACAGTGGCAGGTGGAAGGAATTATGACTTCCTCTGCTCCTGCAGAAGGGCAGCCAAAGGAGGTAAAATATGTTACGTCAGGTCTCGAAAGACTGTCAGATTCCTTCTTGCCACAAGGGTAGCAAGCCTGGAGTGAAATGTGCACACTCTGGAGTAGTCCTGGGTTTCCGCCTGAGTTAATTGCAGAACCTACTTGAAGCTAAGGTATCCCAAGTTGTTAGTGCCTCATCTCCACAATACTGGGTCATCCAGCACTTCTGAACTGATCCAGATGAAATGCATGACTGCATTTCTGTTGAATTAGACAAAACAAGGTATGGAGCTCATCAGGCATAAAGGAGCCTGCCTGCATGAAATTAACATGTCAAAATGTTTTGACTGAATTTGAACTCACAGTGTGGGTTTGTACCAGATCGGTGCTTTGTGTAAGGCAGCTGCAGCCTTTTTGATCTGATATCAGGAGACCTAAGAATGGATATTTCTGACAGAGGTACAGCTCCTGTTTCTTAACTCACAAGTATTGCTTCTATTACCTGTTTTTGTATAAAGAGTCAGCTGTTAGATGTAAGCTCTAATCCAGTTGTCTCATTAATCTCTGTGTGAGAACATTTTGATTTTTTCATCTCAAGATCCATTGGTCTAAACATAGGGAAACGGAGTACTGCAATTTCTTGTTTGGACAATAAAAAGTTTGTCCATTCTTCTCACCACCTGGCTTGGACCAGCAAAAAGGTGTACATATCAGTTTTTAAGATTTTTTTAGATACCACTGCTGGTCTGTCTCTCTGAACTGCTAGACAAAAGTCACCACATTTTTTGGTTGCTCAGCAAGCCCTGCTGTGTACAGCTACATACACTACACAAGGGGATGCCAGACACGTTCCTGCAGCCTTGGTGTACTGATATGCATATTGCTTTCAATAGTGGTTTCCAGGACCAGTAGGACACAGTTGGATGGAGATTTGACGGGCCATGTGCAGAAATGCTGGCCCAGGCCCAGCCCAACTTCCCATCCAGGCCAGCACACAAGCTAGCTGTAGCAGGCATCAGGCTGTCTAAGGCAAGGGAAAGGTGGCACTGATACAAGTGCTAGCATGCCAAGCCTTCCGCCTCACAGTGCTTCTCACACTGAGGAGATGCCATCAGGGTTGTCAGACTGCAGCTGTGACTGGCCTTTATATAAATACAGACTCACTAGCAGAGAAGATTGCTTGCATGCCCACCCACACACATGCACACACACACGACAAAACTTGAACCTCAGAAAAAGACAGCACCTCATGGACAGACTCTCAGGGTGGGTATGTGGGAGAAGTATCCAATTCTGCCTCAGAAAATCTCCAGATAGGTGTGTGACAGCAGAAAACACCATCTTTTTTCTATTAATTATGTTTCTATTGCCATTTGAGAGCACTAAGGATCCAGAGGAGCATGACACTAGATCACACAATGAGCTATGATGCTGCAGGGGAATTCATTTATCACTTTCTCTTGACTACTGTTTATCAGTTTACACTAAGCTAGGTTTAATAGCTTTTTCATACCCATATTTTTTTCCCCAAAAAATGTCAGCAATTCTTAATTTCAGCAGTCTTAAAAGTGTGCTTTGGAAAGATATTCCCTCACTTGCAGGAAAAGGTGCATGTGAGATCATTTTAGTATGCAGTTTAGTCATCTAAATTTTTATGGTCCTCTTCCTGTTTTCTTGCTGCTATACTCATTTCTATCTAATCTGCATAAACTATTTTTCATGTGTTATAGCTATCTTAGCCAACAGATGGTGCCATGTATAACATTTTTATGATATTGTATAACATAAAATTAAATATTACAGCTAAACTGTACATGTAATTACTTTGTTAGAAAATAAATGTGAAATTGAAGTTCACAATAATAAATGCTTATCATAAAAATTAGACACAAGGAACAATAAGTGTTGAGAGTCATTGGTGAATGTTCATTTCAGCCAGCAGGTGGGGAAAGACGGAGTTGTATATGTAAATCTGGCTGTGGTGTCAATGCTACTGCTCTCGTACATGAGGATCTTTTGCAAAATCAGGCCTTCAGGTTGGTAGATTTTAAGAACACTAAAATTATCACTGTCTGTTCTGTTTCCTGCTCTCTGGGATTAATACACTTTATCTAAATTGAAACAGAAAGATGTAGTACACCATGGATACTCATACAACTGAAGTACGACCACTCCAGTAAATAAGAGTTATGAAATGCAATTTAAATTAAAAATCACCAGTGTTGAGTGGTACCAGTGTTTCACACTGTGCTAAAATTTCATCATCCAAACAGTGCAGTAAGTTTGCTGGTACTACTCATGTATGTAAAATTAATCATGTGTATAATGACATGCAGAACAGATTCTGTTTTCTGTGGGCCTGGTCTTTCTCTTTGTAAAAGGGATGGGAGCTTTGCTGAATAAGGCATAACCAAGCCTACTGTGGTGAAGATATTTGAATTTCAACAAATAAGTATTACATAACTAAATAACTGATCATAAGTCACTCATTTCTGTATACTCAAATAGCAACCTAAAAGTTTATCCAACAATGTATTAGTCAAATATTATATGCCAACTCCACCACAGCATTCTGGTAAAGCTGTTATCAATATCACCTTCTGTAATCTTTTGTCTTTCCAATAAAGATTTATTTTTTGCAAATGTGCTGCTTTATTGAATTAGGCAACAGTTAATCCTATTTATCTGGTTGTAGCCATCTTGCTGAATTTAAGTTAATATTAATTTCAGTAAATATTAATTTAAAATACTTCCAGAAAATTTGGCTATTTTTACAACATAAAAAGCCAATTATAAACATTCTACATGGAAAAAAACATGCACTTAGTTCTTTGCTGGAATGAGTTGTCAAAGACTTCATCACTGTAGAATCCCATTACTTTAACAGGTCACAGAATATGTTTCAATGAATGCTAAAACAAGATGCCCTCAGTCTTACAAACACTGACAGTCAGGCCCTCTTTCACAAGAGTAGATGTATTTTTTTTTCTAAATTTTGAAATATTTTCGTTTTCTTACAGGAATGGTTAAAGTTTGGGAAAGTGGTCTTCATTTTACAACTTCATAAAACTGAATTTCTGGTGACAATTGCTGAAAATACCTCAACTAGTTATAACACATCTCATTTTAGTCCCCTTTTGTTCATATAGTTAAGTACAAAAGTAAGTACTCTGAATCAAACAGTTGATCATTGCTGTTAAAGGAAGATTTAAAATGGTCATGCACAGTGTAGTTAACCAGTACAATGATAATTTTATATACTTACTGAAAAAGATTTTCTTTTTTTTTAAAAAAAAAAAGCAACTGCCTTTTTAGTCTGCTTATATATTTTATTGAATCTTATATTGATTAATGATTAGGGATAATAGAATACTGCAATAATTTGGCTGTATGCCGAGAGATTTTTGAACTGAAACTGAATTGCTGGTGTTTACTAGGCTGCTTAAGGAAAAATAGAATATATTTTTTCTTTTTAAAAAGAAGAACAAAATGAACACTGGTTTTGAGTGAAAATGATGTCAACTTCAAACCACTTTCAGGATGGCCACACACAAAATGTTCAGAATTTCCTTCCATCTTTACCATCTCCCCACTTTCCTCTTGTGAGTGGGGCAGCACTAGGTTACTACTTTTCAACCATTTTCAATTATTCTGCTGCAGCCTTTAGTCCTGCTTATGTACAGTTTGTCGCAAAGAGCTCTCAGTGCTGCTTTCCTGTGAGGATTTGGAAACAAGGCAAGGACATTGGCTGCTGGTGCTTAGGCTATATATAATGTTTCATTTCAACCTAGATCAGTGAAAAAACTGTCCCTCTGGTATGGCTGGTGGGTGAGTGATAGCAGACTAGCTCTGGAGCTGGACTATCCCATTTTGCCATAACGGGGCAGGAAATAGGGGTGGTGCAGTTATAAATGGAAAGAAGTGGGGAGAGCTTGGTCCTCAGCAGGATCGTATGGAGAAGTGAATGCAGAAGCCTGGGAAGGGTGTCAGGAGTAAAGCTTATGTGAAGCTGGTGGGTTTGTACAGGATGGTGTTACCTAAGTAACATTCTTTTTTTTTTTTTTCAGCCTCAGTGGCATACTGCTATCCATCATCTGAATTACCTATTGCACTGTGATGAAAGTGTGTACACTTTATCTCAACCGTCTCTCTTCAGGGGGGAGGATCCTGTTGATGTAAAGACCTAAAGTCAATAATGACAGCATGGGATGAGTTGCAATGGTGGTACCACCAGAGAACCATCTCCTCGCACTCCTAGGGTTAAGATTTCAAATATTGCCATTGCTGCTGAGAGTCCTTTTTTTGTCCCTAGCGATTCTGACTTTTAATTCATTGATTAATTACTTTGGAATATAGCTAACTACACATCTACAATGCAGTCTTGCAGCTATTCAAGCATTCAAGCCAGTGGTAAAATGTTAACTAAGGTTGGAGAGGAAGGAGATACCAAACACATTGAATAGATCTACAAATACACTTGCAGAGCGCTAGCATTTGTATCTGTTTCAGCCAGCAGAGTAGCCCTGACTTAATTTCAGTTTGAGTGTGCCTCGCCTCTGTGTTTAAACTGATATCATCCATCTTACTTGCCCACTCATACCGTGGCTCAAGCCAGCTGTGCCCTTACTGTGTATTATTTGCCCTGTACGATTTCCAAGCCACCCGCAACAGACTCCCACCTCACCTAGGGCATTCTCTCTCTCTTTGCTTCTCAGCACCTATGTTGAATTGGCATTATGGCTTTGTGTCCTGTCCCTGCTACTCGTGGCGTTTACTGGGGGGAAGGACATCAGCTCCAAGATCAGCTGCACTTGTTCTGCTGGGGCCAGATGCACCAGGAAAGGGAAGTCAGAAACACTTCCACTTCTACATTACCTTTCTAGTGGGAGCCTGAAGGTTAGTTATCTGCATTTGCTCTCACTTGATAGCGGCTTCAGCTCTCCCCCTTCTAGCCAGTTTAAGTGGAGGGGAGAGGTTAACCTCTACATTGGAGACCAAATAACGTCCCACATCTGGGGAGGCCCAGAATGAGTTCCTTCAGTGATCTGCTCATGGCTTTGTGGCCAGGTAGGCCTGTGCTCAAGTGGCATAAGGAAATGGGTGCAGTACAAGTCACTTTTTAGTATCGTTACACGTTATAACAGATGATGCAGCATTCTCAATCACCACAAGGCATACATGGGATGTCAAGCCTCATCTAGTAACTCTGAGAGTTCATATCAGCCTGAAAGCACTGAGTGCCCCATGTAGGAGAGGGACCCACTAACTCCCATGCTCAGTGTGGGACCATTGCCAGAACTTGCACAGCCATGCTGTGCCCTTGTTCCCCTACTTTCATTCTTCCAGTCCTTTTGGCTTCTTCATGTTCATACAGGTCCCAGATTCCTTCACCTAAGAAAATAGCTATCAGGTTGGAATATGCTGCTGGGTTATGCAAAGGTTTGTTAAGAGACTTTTAACTGAAAGTGTGGGCAGTTAGCTTGGATGCATTTGTGTGTTTATTTGCATATAGCTATTTTCTGAGAAATGTTGCATACTGCCAAGGACTGTCCACTACCTGAGTTGCTCTAACTACATTATTTCTTAGGTACATATTGAGGTCACTGCTATAAGATTGTCCTGACTTTCACAGGGAAAGAAAGCCTTTGCCCTTGGAAGACATGAACAGATTTTTATTTTTATTATAAGATTTTCTTATTAAATAGCAGTCTACATGAATAGATGTTCAATGATTCTGATGATAGAGAGGATTGCCTTAATGAGGAAAGGTCTTAGTTACGACTGCCATTCCTCATTACATCATCTTGTTGGACCCAAACAGGGGCACAGACAGGAAAAATCACAGAATATCTTGAATTTCCTGTAAGCTGGATATGAATTGTCAGCAACATTAATTCACAACACCATTGCTTTGTCAAAGTTAGTTATATGTCCTATTGTGTTGAGAATATTTGACTGATGTGCTTGCCTCTATAATTAGGGGCCTGTCACATTTCAAGTACATATTCATACCACTTTTCCAAAGGTTTATAAATCAGATAAACTCCCTCCAGGCTGAAATGTGCCATGATAATTAGTGTGGGGACAATTTTGTTTGTGTGCTGTTGTCCATTACTTTGCTACAGGATTATTGTAGAAATAAGGTAGGCTCATGTGTGATTTCATATCTTTTAGAAAGACCTTATTTCAACAAAAAATGAGGGTTGGTATTTTCACAGTGTTGGTTTAACCATCTTCTCTTGGAAGACACTGAAAGTTTTACCATTGGTTTCATTGTCACAACAACATCCTGGCAATTCTAAGTACTTTCAAAAAGACACTCGCAATATAAAAGTGCTATATTTCATAATACTGAATAATATTATCTCAATGAAAGGTTGAAGGAAAAAAAGGGGGATCAAACTTTAAAGTGTCTTATTTGTGAACGCCATCCTCAGTAACAGTTCTTAGCAAACATATATTGTGTCGACGTACAATGTAAAACAGTTGAATAAGTTGTAATTTCTGTTAATTAGAAATGCATCTTTGGAGATTGTTTGTGGAGGAAGAACAGTTAATGCCTTGAATTTAATTCCTCAAGTAAGAGTCTTTAGGAAAGAACAATTATGGTGTCCAAGAAAACCTTAAAAACATGCAGTGATGCACAGATGTGCTGTGAAATTCTTAAAATGTGAGTTAACTTTAAGAAGATCCTCACTGAATATTAAACTACCTTGGAAACTGCTGCCCAGAAATAGCATTTTATTCTCTGTTCTTGGTGTGGGGGTGGAGTGCTGAGAGCTTGTTTTATCAGAAAAAAGGCAGTTGTCATTTTTTTCAGACTAATTAATTTAGCTTTACAGGTAAGTTAGGCTACTGGATTTGTATATTTATGGGTTGTTATTAGACAGGGACTAATGTTTGCAAGGCTTTGTCATGCAGACTAAAGACTCTTTAAAAGTTTGCCTGTATTCATCCATAAATATTGGAATAAATAAAGGCATAGTCTGGGTGGCATTTACTTGTCCCAATAGGCAATGCACTAAGGATGGCTTTTTCTGCATGCAGCTCAGCTGCCTTCAGTGACATCCTTTCTCTCTGGGGACAGTATTTTACTGGCAATGCACGGAGACAGGATAAATAGGTATGGGAAAAAAGTGCGGGGAGAAAACATATGCAAATATACTGAAATTCTGTTTTCATGCTAGCAATCCAAACAGAAACTGTGGAGAAGGGTGGGCTTTCTTACTTCTCACATGAATGGAAGCCATATTTTCAATCAACAACTTTTTTCTTTCAGCAGATTGTCATTACTGTTAAGCATAGAAAATTTGTGAATGTAGAGGAAACTGGAGCAGGGGAGCTGTGAGGCTGATTAGTTTAACAGCGTTAATTTTCTAATAGGTGCCATAGGTAGGACCTAATGCTGCCTCTGTCCTGGACATAGCACAGTATATTTTATAGGACTAGGGCATGCTATTTAACCACTAGTACATTTCCCTTTGTGATTTTCTTCTAGCTGTCTAGTACTTGCTGAACCAGTGCCTCTGCATGGTTTGAGAGATAGCCTAGGGTACAGGGTGGTCTCTATGGGCAGTTGGATGCAGCCAGCCTAATTTTCTGGAAAGAAAAAGAACTCAAGTATACATAGATGAGTGATGCTAGACCCTAGTCCCTGCAGGCCAGAAAGTGAGCCCTGGTCTATTTTGTCTACTGGAATGGTCATAATCAACAATACCAAAATCATACAGCTAAATACCAGGCAGAATTAGGAAGGAGAGGAGGGAGATCACCATTCAGAAATCACCTCATTCAGGAGAGTACAAAAGCATGTACTTACACTCTTTTGGAGATCAGAATGTACTGAAGTCCCACTTAAATTTAAGTACTTGCTTAAGTGTACCATCTAAAATAAGATTTTTCTTTCAAATCAAGCCATATTATAAGGACAATTGAAACTTTGCAGTTTCTATTGGACTAATTATGCAAATCAGGATTTCTCATGCAATGTTTGTATTTCTCCATGTGTAGGTTGTCTATTAGTCCTTTAAAACCAAAAAAGCTTTAAAATCAGAGAGGAATAGATACCTTGTACCACTCCCTGACATCTTGTTAACAAGCAGGAGGAAAAAAAAAAGGATTAATTTTAAAATTACCTGGTTTTGGTTCTGCAACTGAGAATTTCTTCAAACTTCATTAATATAAGTATAGTTTTATTTGCATTTAAATACAGTAAAATATTTGTTGTTAAAATTTCAAACTTAGCTGTAAAAAGTTAAATTCTTAGGTGAATAGTTACTTGGCTTGAACTTCATCTCTACTGTGTCTTCCTCCCACCAGCTTCCACCAGTTGTCAGTGAGCTTGTTTTTTCATAACTTCTTTGGATAATTACCAGTAGTATTGCAGAATTTCCTTGCTAATTTTCAATATTGTTTCTTCAATTTAGACAAGTTGAGGGTTTTTTTAAATAACCTCCACACACACACCTAGAATGTACATACACTGAGTGTTGTACTGCTGTTTATTTTACAAGCGCAAATTTTTAGTGCCTGCATGTGCGTGCATGTCTGTATGTGTAATGCAGCCTGAGATCTGTTCCCAGAAGCTTAGCAGAAGTCTTCTCTTTCTCTGTTCAATAATAAATGAGCAGAATCTCAACAGCAGCCAGTGGCTGCCTGATAAGAGTGCCAAATAACTGAGCTGTCATCTGGAGAGACAGGTTTCAGTTCTCCAAAACGAAGGTGGTTGACTCCTCTGACATGTTTAAATGTATTCTAGCTCACAGGGATCAGTTTACGGTGCCTCAGTCACCTCCGCCAGAAGCAGTGCCTCCGCTAGACCACGCTATGGTGTGCCAATCTCCTCGGGTTTCCACAAAGCCACCCCTGCCAGAGACTGGTGCCACAGCCAGGGGTTCGGCTACTTAGACCATGGGACTCACTTTGAGAAACTTGGTCTACTGGGGGCTGACAGGGTCCATCTGTCAGAGAAGGGGAAGAGCATCTTCAGCCATAGGCTTGCCAAGCTGGTGAAGAGGGCTTTAAACTAGAGATGCTGGGGAGGGAAACCTCAATCCATCCCACTCCTACCAGTTTGATGCCAGGGCCAGCAATAGATGCCCAGAGCCTGGAGAAGGAACACCGGTCAGCAGGAGAGTGCCTGAAGAGCAGCACAAAGGAATTCCAGCCACTACAGACAGTAAGTCAGCTTCATCGGGGGCCCAACTTCAATGCCTCTGTGCAAACGCACGTAGCATGGGGAATAAACAAGAGGAGTTAGAGACGTGCGCACGCCTGCAGGGCTACGACCTTATTGGCATCATGGAGATGTGGTGGGATGGCTCCTATGATTGGAGTGTTGGGATGGAGGGATACAGGCTCTTTAGGAAGGACAGGCAGGGGAGACGAGGAGGGGGTGTCGCCCTCTATGTCAATGACCAGCTGGAG
>NW_008795926.1:192217-213779 GCF_000699145.1 Aptenodytes forsteri
CCCATCCCTGGAAACATTCAAGGTCAGGTTGGAGGGGGCTTTGAGCAACCTGATCTAGTTGAAGATGTCCCTGTCCATCGCGGGGGGGGTTGGACTAGATGGCCTTTAGAGGTCCCTTCCAACCCAAACTATTCTATGATTCTAAGTTTGTCCAGCTGTTTTGTAGCCAGAGCCTGTGTCTCCTACCTGAGACACCTTCCAGAGTGCATAGAGCAATGCTGATCACACACCAATTACTTTAAGGGTGACAACATCCCAGGGCTCTCTGAGCTGTCACAGAAAGGATCTGCCAGGAGCAACCTAATGGGAATGTCTCTAGTCAAATACCTTGAGGACTGCTGACAAAACTACAGCTAGCATGGACAGGTTTCTGGCACCTATTTCCTACTGTCACCTAAAGATTAGCTATGAGACCTATTGTAGGTGGTGGCTATTTTGTAACCAAATGAAAGAGCATGAATAATCAGGTACCATTAGACTGTATTGCCACTGTATGTGACATTGCAGTAACACAAAAGCACTGGGAAGTTTTGCATTCCTATGCCACCCACTGCAAAACAGACCAAGAAAAAGAAAGAAAAATCAAGAAAGGGAAACTAAAGTGCTGAATTTCATAATGTTTCCCAGCTGGGACTAAAAGAGAAAACGCATTATTTAACGGATGGTCTAAAAGAACAGTAGATTTTTTTAAAAAATTCATTTTCATTATTTTTTGCAAAGCTCACAGTATAGTTCAAAATACAACATTGTTTCCCCTCAGAAACAATTTGAAACATGGTATTGCAAACATTTTAGCACTTACAGAGCTTTCAAGCATCCTGTTGATGCAGAGGGCAGAAATATATCTAATACAGAAAGCATTTGAACAGAACAAGTCTAATCTCTATTTATGCAATATTCCAAAAGACAAAGTTCTTGTTGTTGCAGGGAAATAAAGTCAGCAGCCTGGTCATTTTAACTTCTAGCTTTACCTACAGAAGTAATGATATATTTAACAACCAAACAACCCAGCACAAAACTGTAACTTAGTTAACTTCAATATAAATTATATATTTGAACTGAGTTAGGAAAGCACTTAAGGTGGTGTTGACTTAACAGGACGATATTAAGTCATTATAACACATCTCTGGAAATACTGAGAGAAGTACTTATTGTTATAGGTTCCCTTCAGAGTTTTCAGTAATGACAATCACAGTCGTAAACATTCTTCTTGGCACTAAAAGCTCCACATTTTCCTGTTAATGATGAATTTGTTGTGAAAGTATTGGTACCACTTCAGTGCCTTCCAATTTAATTTATTGAGAAAACGTCGTACAAATTTTCTTTGAGAGACTGGTTTTGCTAGCTAAAGGTCGCATAATCTGTATGTCTACTTTACACCTGGCTGACATGAGAAGGTCTGAAGGGCAGAATGAAAATAATATATCCTTCCTTAAAAATATGGCTTGAACTATATTTATACAGACATTTCTGGAAATGTTTGGTCTTGCTATGATTTCACACTAACACTGATATTCTTCATTCTGTGTAGTTATTCTTGAAGTATACTGGACTGAATTCAGAATTAGACATTATTTTTCCATCTCTGTTGCCTGCTGCAGTCTCTATTAATGTTTATGAACCACATCTGCTATTTAGAAAAACTATCCCAACAGATGTACAGGATCACTTAATACATAAAAGCTTGCTCAGATTTCTCTAGTTCAACCACTCTGGAAAAAAAAAATGGAAAAAAAAAAATTACAGTTTTCCCACAAAAGTTGCAGAGCCAACTTGTATAATGATACTTTGGATTTGTTTGTGTATTATTTCTCTTCCATTCTTCTGACACTTCATGTGCTTCAGGAACAATGTCTGTATGGCGTTTTTACACTGTGTCCATTGGGGGGGGTCCAAGTTACTGAAAAGCAAAATTAAGATAATGAAAGCAAGGTTGTGCTTTCATTATCCCCCTCACTCTTAAATTTTTACTTCGGTAGTTTAAACAAAACCCACACCTAAGATAAAAACATCCTCTGGAGTTTTATGTTACATGTCTAGTAACTCCAAGGCATCCCTCATTTTTGTTACATACAGTTGTTCCTTCAATAGGTATATAACAGTTAGGCAGTTGTCCTGAGAAAAGTATTTGGTCTCTATCATGATATTTTACCTTTCTAATATGGCTACAAGTTTTTGTTCATACTAGCTTTTCAGTAAATATATTTGCCCTTTTTATTTAATCTGAATATGGTTCAAGTAGTCTAAATGTATGCAGCTTTCACTCACATAAGAAAATGGACTTCACAGTTTAGCAATAGAAGTGGAGGAAAACTGCCAGTAGATTAAAAGAACTTCTGCTTCATCTGGCATTTAAGCTTCCTCCTATGGCTTTTTAGGATATTAATATGTTTACAGTTTTACAAAGAGAAGAAATGCAAAGGCCTAAGTTTGCATATCATGCAAATTAAAAAGAAACACAATTTGATCAATCTCTTTGAACAGCAATTGGCTGCTGATTGCAAATTCCCTCACAGCAGTAATATATTACTTTATTGAGATACATCTGGCATTTAAGCTTCCTCCTATGGCTTTTTAGGATATTAATATGTTTACAGTTTTACAAAGAGAAGAAATGCAAAGGCCTAAGTTTGCATATCATGCAAATTAAAAAGAAACACAATTTGATCAATCTCTTTGAACAGCAATTGGCTGCTGATTGCAAATTCCCTCACAGCAGTAATATATTACTTTATTGAGATACCTGCTTATCAGCATTTTAAAAAAAAAAAAAAAAAAAAAAGTTTAAATGCTGTCGAGCACTTCTGGGAAGTAACAGGCAGCAGTGTAAAATAATGTGTTGGCCACAAACTGATGGCTTTCCAGTCACCTGTTTGAAACAAGGAGATTTTTCTTCAGAAGAAAACGGGTAAAATAAGTGTGAAGGAAACTTCACCTAAAAAATTCATTAGTTAAGTTCTCTTCACCAAATAGAAGTGTCTATCCTCAGTGTGCAACCAAAATGGAAAATATCCATTGCAGTTACAATGTTCACAGATTGACTGCTGGCTGGTGGATTGTCCAAAATATTGATGTCACACATATTATTGGGAAATTTAAAAGCAATTTATTCTGACATATGCTTTCAAAATTATAAGTTATTGGGGTTTTTTACAACAAATAAAATTGATTTTGTAACCTAGAAATTTTAAGGTGACAGATTGTTGAGCAAAAGTACAACACACAGTATTCCTGCAGTAAAGTGCACAAGTTTCAAAACTCTACCTCATACTCATCAAGTGTTTGGCTTATATGAATTTCCTGATGAATGTTATAAACCATACATATAATTTGCTGAATAAACTGCTGGTGTTCTGTTCTACCAGTTCAATTACTCAGTGAAGATTTTCCAAAGACAAGGACCTTTACCAAGCTTATCAGACATGCATGTAGAGAGGTTATGGTCCAGTAGCTTACCTAAAAGTGCCCTTATTCTTTATTCAGAACAGTTTCTGGAGACTTTAGGACTTTGAAATTCAAAGGTATGGAAATGAGAGATATTGTTCATGATAAGAGATAGTTATAAAGCTGAAAGTTGTAACTCAGATCCTTGACTACCCATAAAACAAAGTGAGCTTGCCTCCGACAAACATTTACAAAACCACAGACATTTTCAGTGAGGCTTCTCTCAATTTGTCTAACGCTGCTATTTACAATGTTCCATGGGATTATTTTGTTAGTGACTGAAGTTATGCCTGTGTTACTGCCTTGATATTAATTACCTGCATCTTTCACCACATTCACATTCTTAAACATCCCTTTTTCTCTCCGTTGTCAACACCAAGAACTTATAAACACCTTGCTAAAATATCCAGCATTTGAGTCAGCATTTGGTTCTTGGCCAATTTTGACAGTTTAATAAATGGCTTGCATTAAGCCATTGTAACTGGACATGCAGTGCTTGCCACAATCTGGAAGCAGCTCAAACCATTCAGTGCATAACTAATCCCTGTAAGTAGACAGACATAAAGACCTGGTGGAAAAAGACTAAAATGCTACACAGACGTGTCTTTGGCAAAACACATGGGAACCTGTAGATACATTTTATAAAGTTGGGAATTAAACTGAAGAAATGTGATATTTGGAAGGAGAATGTGCCCCCACCACCACGCCCTTCTCCCGCCCTTCTGCATACAGAGCCCCAAGGAAGGATGTGGCAATGTTCTCCCAGCCTGCCAAATTTCATCCACTGATGTTTGGTAGTCTGCTTGCCTTGAAATAGGATGGGTGTGGGGCCCTGCAGAGAAGGGGTCACTCTCTTATACATTGACCAAGTCTATTATCTTGTCATTGAAATTTAACTCACCTCAGCTAAATGTTGGATAGCAGAGTGCGTCTACAAAGATCAAGTGAAACACCTCAATATTACAGATAAACATATTTAGCTAATTATGCATAGCAATCTATACTCCACACATAAATTCTTGCTGTCTAATATATGTCAGTCCTGGTCTGGGACAACAGAAACAGGTTGGCATTATATTTTTCTAAGAAATATATTAAATACCAAGGAAGAACTGGTCTGGATGATTCATCTAGTCCTGCCAAGGGGTTGCCGCTTCTGCAGGAAGGTCTTGCTCTGTGCCAGTGCCAAATCACTGGCGTCGCCTCCACTTACACCTGTTGACACACATGTGCCAAAAATATAAAATCCAAGACAAAAAGGTGTAGAAAAGTAAGTGAATGTAGGTGTTACTGACTGCCAGCAAGACAGGTTGTATTGCAGCTGGTGGATGGAAAAGTCATTAAAACCTGTTTGAGTGTCATTAAATACAGTATGTAACTTGAGAGCACAGCCTGCCATCACTCTGTGTGCAGACAATTGATCCACTGTCGAGATAGTCCAAGCAGGGACTTGGCTAAGTTGCAGGCAGGGGTACAGCAGAGTTCAAGGCACACATTGTGTGCTTTCCCCAAGAAGTTGTCGACTGGTGGAAGATGCATAGCCATGGATGGTAAGGATGCCATAGCAGGACAAGGAAGATGAGAGCTGGGCTGAATTTCACATTTCATACCTCAGTGAACATGTTGAGATGAGAACGGTATTACTTTGCAAATAAAACCCCAGTCCAGAAAAGGTTTGAGCATGTGATTTACAAGGACCAAATAATCCTAGTAAATACCCTGATAATAGTAGTAGAATTAAATATGACACAATTGAAGGAAAGGGGCCTTGGTAAAATAACGGACGGATGCTTCTAAAGCAAGGATATATGTTTACAAAGGTGAACAGTCTGATGTCAAAACAATGATGCTGTGGTAAAATACAGTATTTCCACTGACAAATATAGTTCACCAAAGAAAAGTTACAAAGAACCATCTATGAATAATCTCAGAATTGCCCTTACTTTGCTTCAGGGAAAAAAAAATGAAGTGAATTTTTTTGAGAATGTCTTATTTATTTTGCAAATATCTTTCATTTTCTAGATGTTTTGGAAAAATTACCAAAAAGCTGTAAAATACTTGTTCATACCTATCAGTTAGTAACACCTCTTTTTTCTATCATTTTCCCTTTCCTTGAGGAACTATTACACAGTTTTAATTTACTGAAACAGTAAACCACAAGCAGATTTTGTGGACTGTGAGGAAAAAATGAAATACAAGTTAATTTGCAAACATTTATGCAAGGATTTTGATGGGAAAAAATATGATCATGCAGTCAAACAAAAATATATGTGATGTTTCTTTCTAAATCAGATTAACTCAAATTCAGAATACTGAGCATCCACAATTAATTTTGTGAGACTAATTTAGAGATTTAAATAATTTTTGGTGCATAATTTGATCTATCATTTAACAATCGTAATTCCATATAGGAAAGTTAAGAAGAATAGCTGTACAAAATCTGAGTTTTCAGGAATTGTCACCTGATGCAGTCATAGAAAATATTTGTCCAGTTTTAATTTTTACTATACTTACTACCTTTCTGAATAACAGTCAACTGATCCTACAAGCTACTCTTTTAAGTCATTAATCCTATAAGACCATAAGTAATTAACAAGCACACATGAGAGAAGTAAATATTATCGATGATTGTTAAGCAACTTACAAGGTGTATAGATACACAAAAGGAAAGCAGATTTGTCAAGACGTGATATCGAATACTAGATTTTTTTTTTTCTGGACTCAATGCACTATCTTTGCTCATTTTCAGTAGTAAATGCTTAATTACTTGTTGCAGAAATGCCTCTTAGTGTGAGGGGAGAGAAGATGGAGATAGAATAAACCTGGCCAACAGCAAATTAGTAGCCCATCAAAGGACTGACAATTATGTGTCTAGGAAGATATCCCTGTGTGAGACAAAAAAGTAGAAATGGGGCTGTTGTACACCGGGATCTCACCATCAGGAGGCTTTCATTTGTTCTCATAGCAGAGGTCAGAGATAATCTTGTTGTGCTGGATGACCGTAAGATGGCTCATCAGCTTGAAATACTGTGAATGCAGTGATGCTTCGTCTGCCCTAGATTTTACTTAAGCCTAAATATATGTCACTAATTTTATTTTATGAATCTGTTTCTGGTAAAACTGCAAACATGTTACTTCTGTTGTTAACTAAGCCCACCTTTAGGTATAAACACAAGGTTCATCACCCCTGTCAGCCAAATTCTTGTTTTCAGTGAAAGAACTTGTATAAACAGTGCAAGACCAATTCCTTTTCCTAGCAAATGGCACAATCACACTCATCCTGTAGCTTAAAACTTCCCTCTAGGCTATTGCTGCCTGAGGATTGGGACCTGGTGCCCCTCAGATGGCTCAGGAATGTGCACAGGGGGTGGCTCATGCCTGTGAGTTCCAGGGATGAGACCTACATGGGGATCCTGAAGTCATGCCACAGTACAGTGCACAGGCAAAATGGTTGTCAGCCTCTGAGGCCAGCTATTGCTCAGACACTTAATAATAACCTCCAACTAACAATTAAAAAAATGTGGATCAGAAACCCTGCTCTAAGGATCATCCTCCTCAGTCAGGAGATAGAAGTAGCCCTTTGGTGTGCATGACAGCAAATAATCACAAAACAGTTCCAGTACCTGGAGTACTGATGATCTCTCTATAACACAAATATTAAGTCATTTTTCTTTATTCACTAAGCAGCCCTAGAGTACACATGAACATGGTGTACTTTGGAACTGAAATTTACTATCTATTTCTTCAAAAATTTGGCATAAAATAGGCCAAAGAAATAATGGTGTGCTTGACAAGTGATCTTTAAAAACATTTTCTGAAGCTGTTCTTTTTCCAGCAACCTTTTCACATTTGATTAATATTCCTTCTTGTTTTCTGGTTCAGAACATTGCTTCTTTGAGCTGCATTGGATCTAAATCTGAAAGTAAAAAAAACCACAAAACCAACCTTTTAATCCTAGGAAAACTGCTTCTTTATTATTTCCATATCTTGGGTTTATCATGTAGGTTTTCAAGGCACAATAAAACTATGTATTTTTTGCATATGATGCAAGAAAAAGAAAGGAAAAAGAAGCTAAAGTTTTTCAAGATAAACTTGCTTTGCAGCTAAACACTTTGCAGCCGTCCCAAACACAGCAGGTCAAATATTCTTGGATTATGTTCAGCTCTCTATGAGAGCATAAGAGTTCATTCAAAATACTCTGTAAATGAAAACAAAAGACAAATTCATTTAAAAGGGATCACAGAATTTCCCTTGGTTAAAGCCATGTATTAATAACCCACAGAAAATGTTGAATCTGTTTTAGTAAAATATCTTACACTTTTCCCCATTGGAGACATTAACAATACGATTCCAAACATTTGTGGATTAGGCTGATATAATCTTTCAGTTACCTGGAAATGTCTTGAGCACAGTGGATTGTCTACATATACCATTTGGGAGATAAAATGCTGTATGGCTACAAAAAGCTTACTGTGAGCCCCAGGATGAGCTCTCACATGGTTCTGAGATGCAGTCTAAATAGGAAGGTGGTGTCTAGGAACGTGTGGAGTTTCCATAAGAAATGTCCTAACTTACTTGTTTGAATTAAATCAAGTGCTCTAAACACTGTACTTTGTACTGCAGTAATAGCAGAGCTATAACCTCCAAACAGCCACACCCACAAACACACACACAAAGTGTGCTTGCTTGTTTGTTTTCACATTTAAGGGCACTTTTTTTTCCAGAGGGATGTATTATGGCTTAGGACAAAAATGTATGCTGAAGAACATTGCTGTTAGAAGTAAGCCACATCTTTTTATGGAGCCTCAAGAGTTGGGGATTGGTGTCATAAGTATGAAGAAAGCAGAGGAGAAAGCAATGAACAGAGAAGTAGTGGGCGGGCTGTCTGCTCTGCTCTGGGCAGGCAGTGTGGAGGACCAAGAGGAGCTCAGAGTTGGAGGCAGGAGGGATGGGGGAGACCAACAGGCCCCTCATAAGGGCGGGCAAGAAACTGCTGTGGTGATGCCAACACAGAGGTCAGGCCGGGGCGCTGATGCTCACCTGGGCACCAGGCTTTGCCTGCAGTGAATTGCCGTGGCTATTTACTGCAGAGCCCATCTCCTGACCAGAAGTAGGGTGTCCCTGGCTGAGGGACATGGCAATTGATTGCTCTCACTAATGCAGATGAGTCTGAGAGAAACAAATTTCATTCACAGATCAATATCAAGTTTTCCAAGCTGGCAGTCAATAATAGAAATATCTTTTTTTTTTTTTTTGACTTGTGAACTGAAAAATTTTAATATAGAAATCGTTGATAGGATCCACACACAAAATGTTATATCATTTTAACAGCTCCTTCTGTGGAATAACCGTACTATAAGGTACCCTTGCTTTTAGACAACTCAGATTCCCAAAGACCTACTTTCTATTATGAAAAAATAAGTACCTTTGGAAAGATTTAATTTTCCCAGGATACCTTACTTCCATGCATCAGAATAGAAGCTGGTCCATATAAGGCAATTTCTTCAGTAGTAGATGAGATGGAGTAATGAAAAAAAGGAACTAATGCTTCCTTTGTTAGTTATCTATTTTACTACATATCTGAAGGATTACAAGTAATTGTAATAAATGGTTTGTTGGTGACTGTTGTCTTTGTTGTTTTGGACACCTGTATGAAATACAAAAAAGCCCTGATAGTGGAATACATTTACATTTGATTTGGTAGCTTTCTGTCACTCCCAGTTTAATCAGCCTTTGAAAACCTCTTGAAATGTGCTGGGCTTTTTAAAAAAAACTATTTAAAAAATAATTCGCAATGAAAAACCAGACACAGTGAATAAAGCAGCATTTATGCAAACTTCCAAAATGAAACTATGTCTACTGCAATCTTTTATAAATGTTTATGATACTAATTACAGAACTTGTCCTAGTTTGCCAGAGAGTGGGGTAACCAAAACTCATTAGAAAAATAGTAAATGTAGTAAGCAGTATCTTATTATAGCTATAAACTAACATTGTGGTAATATGCAAAAGGTCTTACCTTAAACATTTTTATATAAATTATCTGCTGAAGTAATAAATGAAAGGAAAGCACAACACATAAAAGCAGATGTAAACTCTACATCCTAATATTTCACAAGGCTCAGTTAATAATTTCTATTGCGCTTTGTGAAGAGGCATTCATACATCATACTTCTACTTGCTCTGAGTTACAGTTGGACTATCCCAGCTTTGCATTAAAGCTTCCTTCTTCTGACAGCAACCATCATTAATCACTGGGATTTAAAAAAGATCAAAACCAGCAAGGCTTGCAATGTGAGATACTGGCATTGGACTGAGTGTATTGGCTTGTTTGTTTAGCAACTCAAATGAATAACTTCCTTGACTCTGTCACTCCTTGACATAGGCTGCCATTGATTTTTTCATTCACTGCTTTTGCTTTTAAGGAACTTTTGTTCCCTGCCTCACCAGATTTGATCCAGAACTTACTGGAGCAAAAGAAATTGCTCCTTCAACTTCAATGTGCATTGGAAAAGACTCAGGTTGAGACTGCTTATACGTTTTAAAATAATTTGTCTCTCGCTTTTCTACACTGCTATAATTCAGGAGTTTTTCCATTACATTTAGTGGTGACTGAACTCTGTATAAAAGATAATATGCCCATATAAAAGATAATGTGTCCATGGAAAATTTGACAAGAGTCCTTCTATTGGTGTTTGAATTCAGCTGAAAGTTAGGCATTAATCACACCAATACATATGTAAGGAGCATTTCCATAGGAGTATGTAGAGGACCAAAATTAGTCTTATCTTCAGTCCCTGGGCAGCTCCCAAGACTCTAAGGAGATGGAGAGGAGGATTCTGGGATTTATAAAAAATCATCCAAATGAGAGGGTTTTATAACAGCATCTCCAGAGATGAGGAAGGCTGAAAGAGAAAGAGTCCTTTAAGAGAATATTAGCACAGAGAAAGGACATTTACATACTTTAAAATTGCATTTAAAACTTTTTTACATCCCTCTAATAGTTCTTTGTTCTTAACTGTCCATCTGGATGTGCACTGGGCATGGCTCTATCTGTGTTGTGTCAGATATCCACTAAGGAAATGTCAGGCTACGTCCTTCCAGGGTAAGAAACCAGTTGTTAACTAGTTTACTGTTACTGTTTGCTGTAACGAAAAAGAAGTAGATTGTGCATTGTAATAAATGAATGGCTGTTTAAGGTCTTCACAGTTGTTGTTAAAGCTCTGTGTAATGCCCACACATGATCCTATGGAAACAGTGAGATTAAATCTCAGCTAGTCTGGCTCCATTACTATGTGGATGGTGAAGGTACGTGATGCAGCCTAATAGTTCCTCTATTTCAGGAGTGGTGCTATAGCAAGACACTTGCAGAGTCTCACCTGTAGATTTCCCTCCAATCAGATTTCCCTCTGACTTAAATTCCCCTGGGAATCTCAAATATTTTTCTTAGTCATTTTATGGTATAGGTCAAACTAAAAAATCTGGTAGATAGAAGGAAAAGGGAAGTCTCTATTAAAACCCAAATAAAGACAGCATACACCCTCATTGTTCTTCAGGGAGGGTAAATGGGATGCAGCAGTATAAAAGGGTTGAAAGAGCCGTTGTTCTGCCTGGAAGAATCGATACAGCTTTTCTCTACAAGAACTGCCACAGTGTTTTATCACTGAGCACAAATGAATCTAGAGGTGCTTCAGCCCCCTGGGCCAGGCAGCAGGTCAATGCAATGCTGTCTGTAAGAGGGATGCGGCACCCTGTCCCCACCTCAGGGCTTCTTCCTTAAGCAACCAACAGGCACCCAACCCCGCTGGCTGCCTGTCCTGACTCCCAGCCTGCAAGTCCCTGCCCCAGGACTGCAAACTGCAGGTACCTCTCCTCCACAAGTTGTCTTTCCAGGCCTGCCGCCCAGTTCTGCACACAGCTGCCATAGCACAGGTTGTGTTCTGGCCACTCAGCCACAAGCATCCTTAGATTGCAAGTCCTGGTTTATGTTTATTGGAAAATATCAGAATAAGGTAGCACATTCCTAGGAACTGCAATGCTGCTGTGAGCCCTAATGCATCTCTTTGCATGTGAAAAAATTCTGTTTGATGTAACAGGAGCAGTTACTAAGAGGCAAATTGCATTTTAGAAATTCATCTTATCTCTTTGGCAACTTTGAGCTCTGAGTACTTTAAGAATTACTAGAAATTATTTCACCCTCTTTATTATACCTGAGACATCTGAAAGTTACTTTCCTTCCCTACTGTTTCCCAGTTTTCAGTTTTCGATTCATTATGACAGTGTGCATTTGGTAATTCATATTATTCAGTACTGCTGTGTAAATCCACAGAGAGGTGCTAGCAATTTTATGGTGGTTTATACTGCAGCCAGCAATAGAGAGAGACAGCAGAGAAAGGTGTAGAATTGGCTATTAAGGATGATTGAATGGTTAAAGCTATCACCCAAGCTGTGATGCTAGAAATCAATACTTGACATGGTGATTTCAAATCCAGTAGATAAAGACACAATAATTGCGGTATCAAGTACAAATACAAAGGAGGCTCCAGAATACCCTCCATTACCACCCCGAGACTGACCAGTGGATGGTCGTGCTAAGAGAAATCTGAAGTTCAGAGGTAGGAAAAGGTGTGTAAAATGGTATGCTCTGTAAGAAGAGTCCATCCACAGGTTTTGCACAATTCACCTTTCTGCAGCCTGCCAGCTTTCTCATCTACGAATAAAGAGCTCTTGTTTCTGCATAGCAAAAGTGCCATGGTACAACCTTGTGGGTAGGACAGCATCTGCTTGCCTCATTGTACCAAAGAAAAACACAAAATACTGATGCCCGAGCAGCAGAGGTCACTTCACAGCTGCTGCTCAGCACTTGGCTCAGCGTGTTTCCTTGACACTCCAGGAGCAGTTTGGTTCCTCTGATCTCTCTCATTCTTTGGTTTTTATCTTTAAATCTTAACAGAGCTACTTAGGACTTAGGAAGGCTCGCCATAGTTTTGTCAGAGAGGGAAAAAAAATGAAGGCAAGGTGAATTCTAGTATTGAGTCTGCCTAAGTCAGTAATTTTTAGCAAGCGGCCAGTGATTCTGTGGGCACCGATGGACAACTTTTAAGGCCATATGAAAACTGGTGGACAACTTCCTTCATTGTTTGAAACAAATGAAGAAAAAAGAAAGGAAAAAATAAAAGGAAAAGTGTCTATATGCCATCCAGATATCTTACCCATAAAAATGTCTAAAAAGCATTACAAATTTTTAGGGGTCCACAGGCAAAAAAAAAAAAAGTTCAAAACAGCTGGCTCTCCATGCTTTCTGTTCAAGAGCTGGTTGGTACATAACAGCACAATTTCTATTACTTTTCAGCAATGACCTTTTTCCATATTAAAGGAATCATTTTCCCCTCAGGTGTCACTTGCTTATACCACTGCTTTCTACTTAAATTTTGCACTGGAAGTTTTAGAAACTGCTTACATGAAGGCTCTGGCAAGAAACTGAAGTGATCTGATAATTCCTCTTCTGTGCCCTGCCTGGGAAGTGTCACTCAGTCTCCCCGTGCACTGCAGCTCTAAAGCACTTTTCTATTGACTAGAGGCTGCTGGTGGGAGGGAAGGATGCAAAGACCTTATACTATTGGGTTCAGGTGCCTCTGTCTTGAGCCTGACAAAATCAGTGTGATTTTAGAGGTATCCACACAGCCAAGATGCAGCTTCCCAATGGCAATTGTACAGGTTGTGTTACATTGAGAATTCAAACTGCTCCACAGTTCTAGCAGCATAAGATCATGAAGAAGAACTGTGGGTTTCAGTTTTGTTTTTCAATTTCAAAGGAAATTAATGAGCATGTATACTTGTGAAGGTATTTCTGTTGACATAGTATCATGGCTGTCTAGGGAAGAACTGAATACTTTAAAGCTCATTTTGTTTTGTTTTGTTTTGTTTTGTTTTGTTTTGTTTTGTTTTGTTTTGTTTTGTTTTGTTTTGTTTTGTTTTGTTTTGTTTTGTTTTGTTTTGTTTTGTTTTGTTTTGTTTTGTTTTGTTTTGTTTTGTTTTGTTTTGTTTTGTTTTGTTTTGTTTTGTTTTGTTTTGTTTTGTTTTGTTTTGTTTTGTTTTGTTTTGTTTTGTTTTGTTTTGTTTTGTTTTGTTTTGTTTTGTTTTGTTTTGTTTTGTTTTGTTTTGTTTTGTTTTGTTTTGTTTTGTTTTGTTTTGTTTTGTTTTGTTTTGTTTTGTTTTGTTTTGTTTTGTTTTGTTTTGTTTTGTTTTGTTTTGTTTTGTTTTGTTTTGTTTTGTTTTGTTTTGTTTTGTTTTGTTTTGTTTTGTTTTGTTTTGTTTTTCCCCAGTAGCGATCATTATTTCTCAGTATGAATTTTTAAAGTTGATCCTTACAAGAAAAGTTTCAGATCTGCTTTTGGAGAAAATGTTTTGTGCCAGTAACTTTGCTTGCATTAGGAAACATTACCAGCAACGACTCAGCCAATCTGAAGTCAACAGAAGCTCTGCTGGTAAGATCAGATCACAAGATGAGCCAAAAAATTGCAAGCAGGCTTTACTTTCTCCCCTAAAGGTAAGCTTTTTTGTCCTGTCACTCTTACCTTTGTGATAGCAAGTGATGGAAAAATATCTCCAGCACAAATCTCCTGCAGCCAGTTCAGCTGCTCTCTTGCATTTAGTGATGTGGACTGAAAAGTGATAGACTTTTTTTTTCCTTTAAAAAGAAAAGCTACTCTAGAGAGATATATTCTTTGTTGATAAAAACAGAGTGATTAATTTACATGTACAGCTGCCTTTGAGGCTGACAGTCATCCACTTGACAGGATAGAGCAGCCGGATGTACCAGAAATTAATATTTCATAGCAAAACTTGGCTCTTTCTGATAAACAGGGGAGAGGTGCTGGTGGCAACACTGCCATAGGCCAACTTCTGTCAGAGCAAAGGAATTGCCCCAAGTGACAATGAGCTTTGTAGCATGTAAATGGCCTTTGTTATACCACTCTTTGACTAAGGAGTCTTGAGTCTGTGATTTTCTGATCTCCTTTTACATTTTAATGCTATTTTAGGTGTTCCATGATATTAACATGTATTTCCTTGGAAGAAACTAACATGATGTTGGTAGTAATGATCAATGTGGTAAAAAAGTTTCAAAGGTAGAATGATAATTTTGTCTCCTGGAAGGACATGATAATCAAGGTCTTGTCTTTGTTTTAGTTGAGAAGGGTGTTGGGTGACAAAGTACAGTTACAAGAGAGGACTTTTCTACTAAGTCTAAAACAGAGAAGGTGTCTACCAACCATCTATCACTGTGTAAGCCCTATTATATCCATAGTTGGTTTTATTCATTGGTATATTTTCTGTATTATTCATGTACATTTTGTTCTTATACTAGTTATATAACTTATTCAGTTATTTGACTGAATTTTTAAGACTAGCTCCTTAATTTTTCTGAATGAATAATTAGAAAGAGATTAAAGTATATACATAGGCACCTAATTAAGCACTAAACCACCTAAAATGAATATTTGGACTTCTGAAGATGGAATGGAGTCCCTAACTTGGAGATATCCATCTTTTGAAGTCTGGTATTCCACTGGATACTGTACGTTATCAAACTACTGCAGACCCAAACACTATGTTTTGATTAGTATACAAAAGAGCAATTGCTTACTTCAAGTTTTTAGTATCAGAATCATCCAGGAAGTTAACACAAATCTGAGTAAAAATAACTGATATTTAAATCTCCCCGATGGCTTGTTGGGTGTGAACCAACATTGCAGAAGCTGTAACCAGTAGGCTATTGTTTTCTGATCTACATATCCATAAATCAACCACTATTATTTATTTCTTTACCAGAACAATCAAGATGGATTGCTGTAAAGATGCTTATCCCAAGATGTTCCATTAACTGAAAATCTAGGTCTAACACAGTCCCTCTGAAACAATTAGGTCACAACATTTCTAGCTTGATTCATTGCCCATCTATTCTTTTCCAGAAAAATAAACCATGCAGTCAGATTTATGTGCTTATTACATAAAACTTAAAGACTCATTCATTGTCAGAGACACCTCTTACATTGTGCTATCAATAAACAGAAAAGCAACAAATTTAGCAGAAAGTTTAAATGCTGCTAATCCCTCAAAAAGGGGGCAAAACTCAGCCTCTGTAATTTGTGGAAGTCAACTGTTGTCTAAAGGAAACAACAAACCTGCTTCTCTGTTTCCCCTATATTTTGCAACTTAATTGACTAGGTACAGATTCTACTAGCTTTCCACACGTGATTAAGTTTTTTAGTCCACAAGTAGTCACATACACCTGAATAACAATACGGGGGAAGTATGGTATTAATCACTGCTAACAAGGATAACAGGATCTGCTTTCATTGGTAATACAAGTCAAATGCATTGTGTGTTTAACATTTTGCAGTCCAGTCATCAAAAAATTTAAAATATTACCCAGAAAAAAAATCTTTTTTCTCTCTCATTGTCTCTCAACAATTGTATTTATCTATCTTCTGATGGACACCAATTAAACTAGCATTCAGTGTAAAATGCAACGAAAAGAAAAGGGAATTCATAAAGTTAAATAATTGTATAGGAAGTTTCAACAATGTTAATGCTGCTGCTTTTGGGGCTAGAAAAAGCAAATAAATCTTGCAGAGATTTATTTTCTTACAGGTGGAACTATTGTTCCTTGACTTGTGCCTGAAGTACAACAAATTTTGCTGAAAAAGTGTCCCCTATATATCTGCTTGCAGTAACTATATACTCGGGCTCTAGGAACAGCAACATAAATACAGAAGTCTATATCATTTATAGCAAATGCAGATGTTGCAGCACAAAATTTTTCTCATGTAAAGCAAAACTTATCTGGTTTTCCTAGGTACTGTTCCTAGGCACATTTTGAGATTAATTGTTTGTAGCTCTTCTGAACAGTTCTAAGGAGAGAAGGGTAAAAGAAGAGGCGTTGGGTATTGTGCTTTTTAAGACTCAGAGGATAATGTGCAGAAATGTTCCAGTATGCTTGTTCAATAATATCTACTGCACCACCATAAGCATCTAAACCTATTTTTGGGGGAAAAATGAACAGACATACCTAAGACCCCTCCTTTTGAGTGTGTCTGGGTTTTGGCTGTCCCTGCCATCACTGCCTCCATCCCTTAAGGCGCAAGGTGAGCTCAGCGCTCACTTCTGCAATGGCTCATGTAGAGGGAGAATGAGCTGCTCCATCTCTCTTCCCCAGTGCTCTTACATAGCTATGTTCATAATATAGCAGTAATCACATATATTCTAAAAGAATGAATAAAAAAATAAGAACTGAGAAGATATAAAAGATTCTCTCGTTTTTTCCTTCAGAGAAGTATCATGAGCAGAGACAGGTTTTTGACTTGTTCCGGCACAGTTTGTGCTGGGAAGAGGTGCTTTCAGGTCAAAGCCAGCTATTTCAGGAAAAGATGCTGGCAATATCAGATCAGGACTTCCACCAGTGAAGACACATCGGTTATTGTGGAGGAAAATGTTCATTAATGGGGCAGGTGTTGGTCTCAGAACTCACCAGGGTTTGCATTTAACTTGGAAAAAGCAAAAGGTTCAGAATTACATTAACAAAAAAATAGTATAAATTTTTCAGAGTGAAATGTTAGACAAATGCATTCTCCTACCCTCAGAGTGCTATTAGCCAGAATATCATTGATTTCCGTGACAACAGAATTACAAAAACAGCAGCAAGAGCTGTAGTAATGATGGATGGCAAGATAAGTTATGAGGGAAATGTAAATGACTAAATACTAATTAAATGTTGAGAAGCAGCTGAAATGTTTTGCACCTCCAGAAAAAGATAAGAATAGGGTAATGACTGCAAATTGATCTCAGGAAAGTATAAATTTGAAATTGTTAAGTGCTACTAAGAAGGGTCAACTGGACCCTGAAATAGTCTCTCAAGAAAAGTGACAGAAGCCTTAAACATGTGACTATAACTGTGCAAAACATTTAAGAATATGACATTGATGATGAGATGGACTGCACAGGCAGTTCATATTAATTTCCTGCATAAGCTTTTTCTGTGGCTCCAAGAACACATTCAAGAAATCTACAGTACCTAAAAATCTGCTGTACACCCCTATCACAAACAGAGGGGTCCTTAAAAACTTGTATGGCTGTAAAATCAGCCATATGTGCTTATTGTCTAAAATAGCAGCAAAAACCACAGTATTGGAAGATAGCTTCTGAGTGTGGTCCATTTTTAACGCCAGAAAACACACCACATAATCTCATTCAGAAATGTGTGAAGATCCATTTTAAACCTAGTTAGATTTTGCCCCTCTGATTTGATCCAATAACTGCTGTCCCAGAACCTCACTCCTCTCACACAAACCTTCATCTAATTTCAACTCATATTTATTCATGACTGCTTACACTCATTTGTTCTTGTGCCAGCAGCATCCTTTGGTTTAAATAGCTCTTCTCTTCCCTGGTATTTTTTAGAGAGGACAGTTATACCCCCTTTTCTTCCTTTGTGTTGGTAAGCTAAAGAAGGCAAGTGCCTTTACTCTCCTGATGTAAGAAAGGCTCATCATTCCCCTGATCATTTTAGTAACACTGCTTGGCACTTTCTGCAGCTTGAGTTCATCTTTCCTGCATGTGGGTGACCAAAGTGTGCATGGCATTCCTGATGAGCTCTTGCTGACGGTTTATGCAGAGGTATTTATAGGTTCCCTGTCTTTAGTGGGAATACCTCACCTGATGTGTTTGCTTTTTTCATGACTTACAGCAACATTTGAGGCTCACAGTCATGTTGTGATTGATTAAAACAGTAAATCTTCTTTTTCTCTGTCACTTTCAGTTGATGAGTTCCCTGTTTATACTAGCGGGTCTTGCTGTTGGTCTTTAAATGCATGAGGTGACAATTTGTATGATTAAATTTTATCCCTTCTCAGTTACTTCTGTTGACCAGGTCATTCAGTTCTTCCTGTATGATATTCTGATTGTCCTGTGTATTGATGATGTCTCTCAAATTTGTACTATTAGAAAATTTAATTATTACTTTCCCATTTCTTGTTCCCAAGTCATTACTGCCTAAGATCAAGTCTCTGAGGACTCCACAAGTAGCTCCTGCCTAGCCCTATCAGTAAAGTTTGTTATCATTTCTCTTTTGTCTTCTTTCCTAATGATTCCTGTAGTAATGACCATTTCCATCATCTTAATCTTGCTATTTTCAATGAGATACCATTCTATGATACATTTTATTGAAGGCAGGTGAAATAAATCCATCACTCATTCTTTGTTCAAAAAATACATGTTATCAAAGGGAATATTTAGCATGAGTAAAACCATCCTTGGCAACCCTTTTGTATGATTTTTGCTAACCTATTTAACTCAACCTATATTTCCTTATACTCATGTATCTTTCTTTTAAAATTTGTTCAAAAGCCCTGTACCAGGCTGATGTTGGACAGATTATATTATGTTTGTTCTGAGTACCTTTCCTTGGCATGGGTATCTTTACTGCTCAGCAGTCATCCTAATGATTCCTGTAGTAATGACCATTTCCATCATCTTAATCTTGCTATTTTCTATGAGATACCATTCTATGATACATTTTATTGAAGGCAGGTGAAATAAATCCATCACTCATTCTTTGTTCAAAAAATACATGTTATCAAAGGGAATATTTAGCATGAGTAAAACCATCCTTGGCAACCCTTTTGTATGATTTTTGCTAACCTATTTAACTCAACCTATATTTCCTTATACTCATGTATCTTTCTTTTAAAATTTGTTCAAAAGCCCTGTACCAGGCTGATGTTGGACAGATTATATTATGTTTGTTCTGAGTACCTTTCCTTGGCATGGGTATCTTTACTGCTCAGCAGTCAGACAGTACCACTTTAAGCTGGCAGATCAATTATAAAATCTTTCTACTGGACCTAACATTATGGATCAGACTGTATATACTCCGGGGACTTCATCTGCCACCTCAATCTGTGGCAGATCAAATGTTGGCTTTCTACACGTAGACAAGGCAATTTCCAATTCTAAATATAATTCTGCTGGCAGTTTAGCATCATCCTCCTTACTGGAAAATTAAACAAAGGACACGTCATGTTTGTCCCACATTTGAATCCCTTCCACACTGCATCCTGGCCCCTGAATATTTTCCTTGTCCTTTTTGTAGTTCTGCAACAAGAAAATCTCCTACTCAGTTCTTCTGTTGAGAGGTTTGTGTGTGTATATTTTTAAATTTCCTTAGCGAGGCCTAACATGGTTTGATTATTTTGGTTATTCTGACTTTATCATGTGCCCCCTACTCTCCAAAAGATAGCTGACAGTCTTTTTTTAACGATCAACCATCTGTTCTATTTCTTGCAGCTTTTAGTTTGTTTTCAGCGTCTTTGACTGAGAGGAAGAAAGACATTCTTTGTCAGTAGAATATCAGATAATCTTTTTTAAGCCTGAGAGAACTTTCCTAAAGCAACTTCTTTATAAACTGCAATACTACAAGTATAAAAAGGCTCTCAAAAATAGAAGAGGCCTGAGGCTTATATAAGCCAAGATCTGTTCGCTCCAGAGAACAGAGAGGTGACCAGGATGTTTTAAATGTGTTGAAGGAGGAAAATAACCCAGAGAAGGGGAGGGAAAGGTGGACAATGGACGGTTCGGGTATTAGCTGGGATTTTCCTCCACAGATGACTTTTTGGGATGGAAAACATTCATCACACTCATTATCAATATTTTCACATATCTCTAAAGAAAAGATTGTGTTTTCTCTGGCTTTTTTCTTTGTCCTATCTTGCTTTTCTACAATGTTCAGGTAATCTTGCTAGATGTTTCTGTGGTACCTAATGAGATCTTCAAATATAGTAATTACCTCTTGAAAGCAGAAAGACTGGGACAAATGACAGGTAGAGCAAGAATATCTGAGGCTTCTGGGGGGAGGGACAAGAAGAGAGGCACTAGAGGAAAGAAGTGTTTTATAATTCCATGAGCGAAGACTGGGGGGTGAAATGGATGGATGGATGGATGGACGGATGGATGGATGGATGGATGGATGGATGGATGGATGGATGGATGGATGGATGGATGGATGGATGGATGGATGGATGGATGGATGGATGGATGGATGGATGGATGGATGGATGGATGGATGGATGGATGGATGGATGGGTGGGTGGGTGGATGGATGGAAAGGAGGTAATCGCAATGAGTCTCTGGAAAGACAATGTGTTAATATTTTCTTCTGCTTATGAAGGAACTCTTATGAAACTGATTTAAATGAGGAAGAAAATGAAAGATAATTAATTCACTTTCTTCTGTGTTTCATCCATTTATTCTCTCTTTTCTCTACTTTTTTTCAGTTTTAGTAAAACTGTGCTACCTAGGAAATTCATATCACGTTGTCCTTTAGAGAGAGCTGAATGGAGATGGGGTGTAGTGGAGCTTGGGCTGCTACATACCTCAATAACCTGAGCACCACCTTGGGCATCGGGCTGGGTGCTGCACCATGGGTCATGGCTCCACTGACACAGGTGGCAGCCCAGCGGCTCTTGGCTGACTACAAAACTATGAAATGACAAATAGAAATACAGTAGAAGTATGGTAGTATAATGGAACAAATCTATAACACCTGTAAACATAAAAGATATTTTTATATTATGCATCTGTAATATAAATAAGGTAAGGTCCTGACCAACTGCTGAATCAGTGGTAAAATTCTATTTACTGATGAAGTGATTTTCACCAAGGACTCAATTTTGTAGTATTGCAGTTTACAGTTGTTTGTTTTTCTTATTTTGCTTCCTACTGTTACAGTTCCAGGGTTAGAGAAAAACTCTGGATGCAAGAAACTGGGTTTGTGCTCTTTAACCTTGCTTGCAACTGAAAATAGAGAAGCAGATAATATGCAACTTTAGTTACACAGCCAAGACCAATGCAAGTTGTCTATAATTCTTAGTGTCATGTTCTATTTGCCCAAGAGGAGATGATCCAGATCTTCTCATCCTGTTCTTATTTGCATTTCCTTGGTCTAGTGTGTCATCATGGTTTAACTTCAGTCGGCAACTGAGCACCGCACAGCCGCTTGCTCACTCCCCCCAGCCCAGGTGGGATGGGGGAGAGAATCGGAAGAGTAAAAGTGAGAAAACTC
>NW_008795926.1:213838-222708 GCF_000699145.1 Aptenodytes forsteri
AAGAATATACAAAGCAAGTGATGCACAATGCAATTGCTCACCATACGCCAACTGATGCCCAGCCAGTCCCCGCGCAGCGGTCACTGCCCCCGGCCAACTCCTCCCAGCTTATAAACTGAGCATGACATCATATGGTATGGAATATCCCTTTGGCCAGTTTGGGTCAGCTGTCCTGGCTGTACTCCCTCCTAGCTTCTTGTGCACCTCTTCGCTGGCAGAGTATGGGAAGCTGAAAAGTCCTTGTCTTAGTATAAACACTGCTTAGCAACAACTAAAACATTGGTGTGTTATCACAGTATTCTCATGCTAAATCCAACACACAGCACTATACCAGCTATTAGGAAGAAAATTAACTCTATCCCAGCTGAAACCAGGACATGTGTGGAAGGACTGGCAAAGAGCTCTTCTAAGCTCTGTTTCATCATGTCATGGGTAATCTCAAAAAAAAAAAGTGATGCTTGTATGTAAAATATTATGGAGGAGGATGAGGATGTTTTTATAGGATAAACATTTGAAAGAAACATGGCATCTGTCAGGGAGCTTGAAGCTAAATTAAGTGAAATACAGGAACTTCTACTAATTTGTGTGGCAGCTGCAAAGTATTGATGAATATGCCAGTTTAAATGTACAGGGAAATTATATCCTTACAGAAACTAGGCTTTAACTTTCAAATGCTAAAATAGATGTTCTAGAAAAAATTTTAATCTGCTCATATTTTCTCTATGTCCAGACAATGTGTGGATATCTTTAATAGTTACATTCTTACAAGGGTTAAAAAACCAATAAATATTTAGATGCATGTCAATTATTAATTGAAATTACATAAAGAGACAATGTGCTACATAACCAACCTAGTTTATTGCCTTTTTTTAACTCTTGAAACAATCCACTGCATATACACTTTTAAGAATAACTGCAGGGATCATTAATGCCCAACTGTAAAACAAGGACAGAGATAGTAATGGTCATATAAGTGAATGACAGCTATGGTATTTATAAGAAGCATGGATCCCATGATCTTATGATCTATTTCAGAGAAACATTTAGTAGAAATTACTGTCTTCCTGCACTGTATTGGCTTTGACCTCACAATAAGTACAACCAAGAAGTGATTTGTCAGGGATGCATGTCACTGACCAGATTTTAGAGGCAAGGACATAGTTTATGCACTTAAATCAGGAGATTAGATTACCTATGAGTCAATAAGAGCAGCTTTCTAGACACAGCAGTTTCTGTCATCTATTTTAGGCTCCTGTCCTGAAATGTCCTGTTTTGGGGCCCATCTATTTCCACTGGCTGCCAAGGGGCACACCTGATCTGCTACGTCTCCTGGGAAGTTGATGCCTGCCAACTGCTGTCTTCAAGGTAAGATGTAACCCAAGATGAGAGTCTCCAGGTAATAGAGCGGTAATAGAGCTACCTTATATGGTCATAAGTGTCCTACTTAAACAACGATTTAAGTAACATTGTTTTATTTCAGGAAGGTTGTGGGTTTGTCTCATCTTACTAACAGGCCAGAGCCGGACTGCACTGCCTTTGTCCTTGCCTTGGCTCCTGAAAGGCTCCACGTTATTGTCTCCATCAGGTAGCCTAGCCTCCTGACAGCCAGGTCAATTGCCACAACAATCCAGATATAAGATTTCTGTATACACTTTGTTTTTCCATTAAGAGAGGAGAGGGACAGCACAGCTTAATTCATAAAAGCAGAAGAACACTCCTTCAAACCGGGCAGCAGGACCCTTCTATCCCTCTTAAGAGAGATACCTCTTCCACCTAAGAAACTATTCACTGCATGTACCTCCTGCCTTCTGAGCTAGAAGCCTCTTAAACTTGCTAAAAGCTTAAAGCACATGTGAGGGCAGGGGTATGTGCTGATCGTGGGACTTCCCTTGATGAGTAACAACCTGGCCAACATGGCATGTGAGCCTGCAGAATAGAGGTTGCTTTTAGGTACAGATACAGCAATACTGCAGTCCTACAGATTGTAGAGAAGTCAGAATTGGGAGAAAGGGATGATAATGTCCTGCTGGAAGGACTGTTAAATTAATGCAGAGAGCTATCCCTTTGGTAAATGCATAAAAACTGTAGGCTGGGTATTCAGTATCTGGATGAATTACTTGCAAAATGATTACTTGGAGCTACACCAGCTTTTGCCTAGTTAGCATTCATCAACACGACTGCCATAGCTCTGTTTGCAGGCCTGCATACAAGCCCACATGCATGCCAAGAGAGTGAAACATGAGAAGAGATAAAATGAGAGAAGTGAGAAAAAAGAAAAGCCTCAACAGCATAGCATGACCATTCACTCCAACCAAAGCAGTCCTGCCCAGCTTTCCCAGAGCAAAGGCACAGAGATATAATGAAGAGAGGTTACAACAGCTGTGCAAATCAGGCACACAAGGTTTCAATGAAACCATCTTGTGCAGTGTAAAGAAAATGCAGGAAGGGCTGCATTATTACTGTGGGATATATAGAGGATTTATGTGGTATCAATATTCCTGAGTGCCTAGAAATGGAGGACAAGGTAGCCAAAACCAGTCAGCATTTCTGATGACGAAAATAAAACTGTTTGAAATAAAATTTACATATACTGTTATCTTCCACTTCTAAGGCGGGAAGTGGTACTCCCTTCCTTCACTCCCTTCCTTCACTCCTACAAACAACTTTCTCAGCCTTTTAAGAGATCAATGATTTCCTCTGAGAAGTCTCCTCCTCCTACAGGTGCTTATCAAATGTATCTTCCGAGTGCTGGGTGCAGGAAATTCAGAATTTTATTCAGGCAATAAACTCTTATTGGTACCCCTCACAGTTTCTCTGGAGCAAGGAGCGCATATTAACTGTCCAAAGACATTAGGCTCCAGTATATACAGTGAAAACTTCAGCAGCCATTCAAGGGACTGGGAAAAAAAAAAAAAGTTTGAAATCTACAGATTCCTATTAGCAGAAGCAGAAATGTCAGAAAAAAAGTTAAATCTACAGATTCCTATTAGCAGAAGCAGAAATGTCAGGCATGTTTTGGGGGAGGATTAGGACAGCAGACTGCCAACTAGGACTTGAATCTCTTATAGGTTTTATTGTGCTTTTAAGGAAGACCATTTTTAAGATTTCTGTAAGTCTTTCTTTTTAATTGTCAGAGAAAAAGAATGAAATAGGGGAAAAAAAATTGTTTTGACTTCTTAAGCTTTCTTTCCCTTCTCTGCAGTCTCAAATGGCTCTTCAAATTTGGATATTACAATAGTGTAATTTCCAACCAAAACTCCATGCTTGCATGGGGTTTGAAAGGAGAGAAAGAGAAAGGTTGGTGAAACGACTAGCTGAAGAATACAATAATTTACCTTTCAGAACAGGAATAGTCAGGGAAGATTTTATGGAGGGAACAAGGCAGGCACTAGCACAGAAACTGATGTGTAGGATGTAGTCTAGGTCACTTCCAGCATTTCCTTAGCCCTTGCCAGATCCCACCCTGATGCCACCACTAAGCAGGAAAAGACCTAGAATTTAATCTTACTAATAATAGCTTCATTTCTTCATCCCTCACTAATTTTTTTCCCCATATTTGCAGCGCCAGATGATGGGATTGCATCATAGAAAACATTCCCAGCCTCTCCTGCATGGCAGCCATCAGTAAGGCAAGAAAAGTAATTTCTGAAAGGGTGAGTAACACGTATGGGAGAGTTAGAAAATGCTTTAGGCTCTCAAGCCAATTGAAGGACTTATGGCAAGGACCTGAGCAATTTTGCTGGGAAATGTTTTGTTTTCAATTTTACTTTCTCTAAGAAATAATGTGTGTTTTCACACATTATTCTGTAAGGTGATACACTACTGGGATTAAATAACAACAGGAAAGTATTTAATTCAACTTTGTGGTTGCTAGTTCAAGGAATGGAAATATCCTTTAAAACCAGTAGTCTGAAAAAAAAAAAGGACTTGTTGGTGGAAGAAAATGACAATTCAGTTTTATCAAAGGGAAATGTTAGGCTACACCTGGAGTACTGTGCCCATTTTTGGGCTCCCCAGTTCAAGAAGGTTGTTGGGAAAATAGAGAGGAGTTGTAAAATCCCTTTTGCCTAATAGGAGATTGAGTAGTGGGCAGACACAGACTACAACCAGTACTTTAGGAAACACCTTTTATTCATTAGCCTGTTGTTACTAATGGCAGAGAACTATCAGACACCACATTCAGTTATTCCCTCATGCAGCTGACACACATTCACTCACAGTTGCCCCATTGGAGCAGCAGTGGGGAGGCCAACCCCAGCTGCAGACTCACAAGTTGAGGGTTGTGCTGCCTTCTGCATAGCTATTTGGAAAGTCCCGCAGGGACCGCTTGTTTCATCAGGCGCGCGTATAGCCCTGCAGTCATCGTCTGTGCATAACAGTCACTGACCCCATGGCTGTGGTCCAAGTTATACACCCTGCCACTCACACCAGTGTGCACTGTTGATCTTCGGCAGGTTTGGCTGGTTCTTGGTGTCCAAGTTTATCAGTTCTTTCAGTTTCAACAGGACTTACAGCCCCCAGAGCTTGTCAGTCCTTGGGAAACTTCTGCATGCTTCCCTCTCAGGAAGTATATTCCCTTGCCTTGGCCTGCTTTTCACTGGTAACTCTTTTTCCTTCCAAACCCATTCCCACCAGCTCATGCAGAAGGATCCTTCATGGCACAACATCCATCATTGGAACAGGTTATGCAGAATGATTGTGGGCTCGCCATCATTGGAGGTTTTCCACATACAGTGAGATCAAGCTACAGCTGATCTGATATAGTTTTGGCTACTTCAGGATGGAGGTTGGACTAGATGACCTGCAGAGGTCCAATCAACATTTTTATGATTCTATGAAATGTCAAGGCATCCATTCTTAAATATTTCTTTGGGAAGAAGACAGATTTTGCTGTTTGGTGTTTTCCGCATTGGGTAAACTCCCTTTGGCCAAGGAAAGGCTCCCTCGAATAATGTGATCAAAGCCTCCACCAGAACCGATACATTCTGGAAAAAAACTTTTTAGCATAAGGTGATGTCTTCTGTTCTGAAGAAAAAAGAAAAAAAAAATCAAAATGGTCTCTCCAGTTCTAATATAATCTTTTTGTGGTCCTGTTACTCAAGTCAGCCATGAAACACTTCAGATAAGTCAATATATGTAAAAATATGGGAAACTTTTGTGATTTTTTTTTTTAAATTATGAAGCCAATCTTTGAATATGCATTATTTTATTTCTTCACTTGAGATTATAAAACAGATTGAAAATGAAAATCCTAACTTCAGTCATTCTTCAGCTATGATTAAAAATCTGCTTTTTGAACTAAGAACCTAGATATGGCTGAAACACTTTTACTCAAATTTTCCTTTGACTTAAAGCTAAATGGCATTATTAATACAAGAATTCAGCTGAGAGAGAAACATGAAAATAACCTCACCATTTGGGTTTCATTACAGAAAGTTTGTTCATCCTTGTGCAACCTTCTGCCAGGTGCTGGCAGCAAAAAGGGCCAAGTCAATCTGCCTGTGGGCCCCCTCAAACACTTCAGTAATACTGGCTCAGTCCCCAAATAAATCACCTCCTGAAAGGCTCCTGTTGGGGCAAATCTTTCCCAGTCACAGAGGAGTCCAAAGACAACTTTTTAAGGGGAGTAAAGTGGGTACCAATTAATTTGGGGAAGACAGCAGTTAACAGATCAATGATAGTTCAATCGGGTATCTTGGCAATAGTCTTAGGTGTGACCTTCCTTTTTGTTAACAACTTGTGAATGTAAGCAGTGCTGACGTTCACTGAAAAGCCCTGCTCTTTTTCAGGGCCACTGGAGCCTGGGATGTCCGGGCAGGAGGCTTTGAGCTTCCCATCAACTGCAGGCTGAAGCTTTGCTGTGAGATACAGTCCCACACTGCAGCTACTCTGCTCTGTTGTGGTCTTCACACTGCCTCAGTGGCATCTTTGTATATCCAGCTGCCCTAGAGTATATCCAAGCAAAAGTATGGCAGCTCTGCACACAGAGAGAACCAGGCTTCAGTAACAATTTAGGCAAATTTGATGTGCGTTTATCATATGCCACATTTTAGTAGGGGAGAGCAAGACAGTGTTAATATCTATGCTGGTTTTGATTTCAAAAATCTATGAAGGTCCCAAAGCCCAAGCAAGGGCGAGTTTGCCCAGGTGGTGGCTTTCTGGTCCTGACATGTTTGCAGGGCAGAGGTACATGCCCAGGGGTGAATAACCCTCCACGGTGGCTGGGTTTGGGGAGCAGCGCATGGTGTTTCCTCTGGTTTAGGGTTAACAGCACTGTGACGAAAGCCAAGTCCCACAGCAACGCGTGCATTGTCTCTGCTCTTGACTGCGTGAAGACCTGCGTGGGTGGAGCATTTCCATTAACCTCCAAGGTGCTAACCCTGAGTTTTTCCATATAATTGACAGCAATCTCTACAGCATACCATTAAATTTCTCTACTTTTTATAACTGTTTCCCTGGTCAGAAATACCTTCTGAAAGTCTAGTGCAACTGACTCTGCAAGACCTGTCTAGTTTAGGAAACTATATTATTTTTAGTGAGAGAAAGGATTGAGTCCCGTGTCCCAGTCATCAGATTCTTCCAACAGCTTGTTCTGCAAGCAGCTGCAACAAGCTCTTCTGTATAGATATTGGGTAACAAATGTCAGGCTTAGTGAGGAAAATGTTTAGAAAAACCATCTAAAGAATTGTTGAATCTTCATAGCTAAAATGATGAATGGCAGTGGCTGCAGGTCAAGATGCTGTAGTCTTGACAGAGGATAATGTTTTCTAAAGGAATGATTTTGTGTCAGGTTTTAGTTATTAAAATGAAAATATTTAATTTTGCAGTCTGAGTAACATGCAGAACAAAAGAAATCAATGTAATAAAGTTAATAATTTTGATTCTATGACTCTCTTATTGAACAGTAATTTAGCTGAAAAACAGATGTGTTCTGATTAGGTGTACAAATATAGAAATATATTGATTACAGGAGTGAAACTCCTTGAAGTGTTCCCTAAAAGAGACCGATGTGTCTTTTAAGAGAAAAAGGTCTTACTAACCTTTCCATTTACACAAAGTTTTGTGAGTTGACATCTCAATAAATAACAGACACTTATTGACTTCTTTATGAACTATCAACAAACCTGGGTGATATTATGTTGAACAGCATTTGCGGAAATGTAGAGTCATAATTTGATTCCAGCTCATAGGCGTAAATCTTGTTAACTGCTGGAGACTGAAGCAGCAGAGTGAGCTGTGAAACACCTGAATTTGCATAAAGTCTGACCCTTGGGAATCTTTGCAAGCTTGCAATCTCTTACACTAGTATTCTGTTTTACCTCCTTTCCTCTGTTCTGAAACAATGAAATCAAAATTAATTTGTCTCTCAGGATCTCTTACAACTGCTACTTTTAGTGTACATGAACCAGCCTCCACTCACACCCTGAGTCATAAAATCCCATCCTATTTGACCTTCACCCTCTGTAATCCCCTGAAGTGTCTAAGAGTTCACCCTGTGCTAGTTGTCCCTTTGGTATATTCAATATAGGGAATGTCTTTGGATAAGGCTTATGTCATCATTCTTTGTTTTCCTATGGTGATTTTCTTTTTGGTTACCTTTCCTGTGAACACCATGATGAAATGCTTGCAATAAAACGTACTATTAGCAAAAGTCTTCTTCGTAATGCTCATTAAGTATAGATACAGGGAATCAACATTACAATTTGGTCCCAGGTTCCCCAGGAAACACTGCAAGAAAAATATATTTCCCATCCTACATTCCTATACTTTTGTACAGAAATTCTGGTTGAAGCAATTCTTAAAACAAATAACATAGTTAGCAAAGAGATACTTCACCTGTTTGGCAACATCTCCAAAATTGAAAACTCATTCCATAACCGGTAGAAGGCAGAAGATGGATTTTTCTGGTTCACTGCAATAACTTCAAAAGCCATACAAAGAATATTCTTCTGGAGAGCGTGTATGGGAAGTTCTGATCCTCTGCAGGTACTGGGGATGGGTAGAAGGCAACTGAGCCTGCACCCAGTTTTAGGTATAAAGAACATGGAAGGGAAAGGAGATACTCATTATATCCATATAGAAGGTGAATGCAAAATAGTGTTATGAAGTCATCTATACTCCCTCTTTAATCAGTGAACATACTTTCGTAGCATGACTTGTTCTGTCTTAAGATAGGTGTATAAGCCTACATGTAGTCTGGTTTTCCTCTAAGGGACTGAACTTGAAGTGTGTTTTGTGATGGCTTGAAAAACACAAATTTGTATTCAAATCTTACACCTGATCATGTATTACATCTACAGAGATAGCATGCAATAGTTCAGTATTAAAAACTACTTTTCCTCCCCTCCTTATAACCACAATGAAATGCTAACAAGGATCTTTCTGACAGTGCTGTGTAACTGCCTAGATCAAATTCTTTTACAACATAAATCTTGCTACACAAATTCAGGAGAAAATGCAGAATGACATCCATTACAACAGCATTAAACTTGTTCTAATTTATCACAAGTGGCACAAGCTGAGAGCTAGAGACAGCTCCTAATATTCCCTTACTGTAAGTAAAGCTTGGCTCCAGTTAAGAGTATATTATCAAATAATTCTACAATGCATTTGCATGCTACTTCAGATAAGAGTGGGCAAACTCTTACACTCTTTGGTGTCTTCTAAAGCAAGTAGCAGACCAGGAGAAGTCCAGCAAGACTAGATGAGAGCAGTGAAAAATAATTAAACATTGGGGTTTCCTTCCACTAATTAGTAATTTAATTTTCTTCACTTTTTGATTTTTTATCTTTATTTATTTTCTTTTTTAAAACTATGCAAAATTTCATTGGATATTATTAGTTTTATTATTTTTATTATTATTATTATTA
>NW_008795926.1:222867-227915 GCF_000699145.1 Aptenodytes forsteri
CTCGGGGACTGGCTGGGCATCGGTCGGCGGGTGGTGAGCAATTGCATTGTGCATCACTTGCTTTGTATAATCTATTATTATTATTATTATTATTGCTTTTCTTTCCCAGAGAAGGTCAGATGTTCAGATCCTAGCTGCAGAAGTGCAGAGAACTTCTAAGAAGCATTAGTGGAGCTTTCTTCTCAAAACAACCTAATCAATGCTTTTTAATCAATAGAAGGATCCGCAATTGTATCAGACTCTTATTACACATTAACAAAAGTTAGAATACCCATGATAGTTTTGACACAGGTATTGTATTTTGCCTACATTTATTGTACATCACTGCAAATTATGTGAGTTGATTCTTAACATTTGAGAAATGTGTTTTTAAAAGGGGAGGGAGGGCACTGTGGTGGTCTGACTAGGGCATATTTGAATAGACTAAGGTTAGAATACAAAACAGTTCAATGCAAAACATTTTGGAATGCACTTTCAGAAAACAGTGATTTTTTTAAAAAATTTTTGTGCTTCCACTTCATGCAGACTCACATTAAAGAATGTAATTTCAAGAAAAAAAGAAAAAGAACCAAATATTTTCTAAAAATCAGGCCCCTTTTTAAGAATCTCAAGTTAAAGCTCCAAAACCATAGATTCCCAAAGTCACTGTCGCTGACCTCTCTTGAAAATATAAGGAAGAAACCTATGAGTTGTATGTTTTTTGTAGGACTGGAAATGAAAATTAGTCCTTCCTTGTTATTGGGAGCCCTACAATTCATATAATCAGAAACACATACTCACTGTTCAAAACACAGGTCTTATGTTCTAACTGATTTTCCTTTTCACCATTATAGAAAAAGTGAAGGCCCTTTAGTAGTATCTGGACACTCATTTTTTATTAGAACTAATATAATTCATGGAATACCTCATCAGAGCAACCAAGCATATCAACTTAACTTTAAAGACATGAGAAAGCCCCTTGAAGCCAGAGACATCTTTGGCTAAATTGTTACATTGGTGTTTTTTAACTGAATTCTTTGAGTTTTAAAGTAAGTGTTATCTGGAACAAGTAACAGTAGTTCAAATTTATGTAAAATATAATAACACAGATTCTTAATAGAATAATTTATCTGTTTGCCCTTTGCATTTACATTTTAAAAATTGGTGTACTGTGTTTTATTTCTTGATTTGAGTTTATTTTGGTTTTATTAATCTTCAAGTGACTGACTTTTGCTTATGTCCTCTGAGCTGACTATGCAGGCAATGCAAATACAAATAAGCCAGCATGATATTGTTGGGTCTTATCATAGAACATTTTATTCATTTGGAAAGTTTCAGTGTACTTCGTATGACATACCAACAGAAAAATCCTGCTGTCAGATATCACTAGGCACAGTACTGATATTGATATATACATATGGAGTTCTGTGTATCTTGATTTTTCCCAAGATTTGTCTTTCCCAAACAGCTGCTGCCTTCCAGATATGGTAGGAAACATTTGATTTTTGTTAGTTTTTAATTTGTCATGGAAACTTAGACAGTATTCATGCAGCAGATATTTATTCTTATGATTCGTTTTGCTGATATGTATAGTACATTGAAGTCAAAGAAATTGTTTTCACAAACCCAGTTCAGAATGTGTATGTCTGTTGGAATCAAGATCTTAAAGTTCCTTTAACTTTTTTTGTAATGGAGATCCTTAGAAATACACCATGGTTTTGATATTAAGGAATACTGTTCATATATTTTCATGTATAGCAGAGGATATGTAATGCCATTTTTTCTGAGGGTTACTGAGGGTGTGTTGCAAACTATGGACAGCTCACCAGATTGTGTGCTTTCACATACATATATATTACATATATATACACCATATATATTATCTAAGACTAAAACATCTAACATGACCAAAGTTAAAATTCTTATTACTAGCACAATGTGGTTCTTCAGTTTTATAATGCTCCTGGAAATCTCACAGTTCTGTAAACCCTGAGACTAGGGTTCTTCAAAGCCTTTGAGAACAGATTTACTGTGGAAACTGGTTGGAGAAAGGAGGCAAGCAAACCACAAGAACCTCAGGACTCCGGAAAGGAAGATCCATTGGCATCTGTTCCAAGCACGATAAAACAATTGTAAATGTATTTTTAAGACCTGCAAGAGTTTGGGGCAGCCCAGCCCCTCGCCACTAGCTCAGGACATGCGTCACCCTACAGCATCCATGCAGGCAGCACAGCTGGGAATAGCAGAGCGGCACTAGCTTAGATCGTGCAGCAGCGAACAGCAAGTGGAGCTCATTGCAGCAAAAAGACAGAGGAAGGAGGGAATTAATCCTAACATGTATTGCTTCATTAGTAACTCATGTCCTTAAGGCGTATTTAGGTTAAAACTACTGCCAAGAAACCTTAATACAGCTAGGAGCCTTTCTTAAGATATATTTTTGGTTCAAGGATTGCCAACTTTCCCAAATTTATTCTGTTCCCTCTCCTGCTGTAGAGTTCCCTCCATCTTTAAACTTTTAAACTAATTATTTGTATGTAGGTAGTTTTTCATTCTGAAAAGAAATCAAGCAACTTACCTGACCCAGTTTCCTGAGAGTGGGCTCACATTTTTCATGAATGAACTTGCCTCTTTTGCTGTTAGAAACACTAGACATTTTATGGTACTACACCATCTTATCCCACCACTCTCAATTTTATTCCCCATTCAGAGACTACACAAAATCTTTCTGAGATTGAGATCTTAAATGTTTCCTGTTCCACTCTTCTTCTTTGTAGAAGGTTTATTTTTTCCACTTAGGTTTCTTGGAATGACTTTTATGCAGAATTTCTGCCACAGTAGCATCTAGGAGCAATCTAGCTCAATGTAAAATGTACAAATGACCTTTGAAGCCATGCCAAATGGAGGTCTTGGCCCTTGTGTCTCAGTGGATTGTTCTTTGGTGTTAAATCACTTTTAAAAAGGCAACGATTTCCAGTACTTTGCTTGTCACATATGCTATTGGGGATTGAGCAAAGAACAGGAATCAATCAGATTAGGGCATGCTAAAATCTAATATGATGCTTCTGAGAGGAGGAAAAACCTTATTTCATGTGATTTATATTTTCCAGTTTCCTTCCTGTGAAATTATCCTATACACAGCTCATGTAGCAAACACCTTGATTAAGAGGGCCCCTGAAAGATCTCCTTCTATTCCCATTGTATTTCTACTGAAAATAGAGTAGCCAGTTGTGGGGAAATGCAATATTAGTAAATTTGTTTTCTACTTCCTTCAAAGTGATAGGTTAATGACTTTAACTTCAAAATATATGAAGTTTACCTTTTGTTTAGCTATGCCCTTCGTCTATTCCATCTTCTATTCCTGTACCAAATGGCTGTTTCTAGGGGCTCTGCACTGCCCTCCACCAAGCATGCTGTCCCTGTCCTTCTCCCAGAGGTCTTGACAAGTGATGTTTACTTCTCTTCCTGCTCAGGACACATTGCTAATCCTGCTCACTCCAACATGTTGAATAGGGATAGTGTATGCTGTCCTTCCTCCTTGGATGTCGTTATTTGCATATTTCCAAACCCAATTAGAAGAGGAAGCATCAATCACACTGGTCCTGCTGCTGCATTTAACATGAGTGTGGTTTCTTCTTCTCTTACTTACATACAGCAATTTCATAACATCAGTGTATAAATATAAAGCAGTTATTTATGAGCTAGCACACAAAAGACAGCTGGTGGGTTCATCATTAGTATGCTTACCACTCCAGTAAGACACCAGAGTATCTTGCTGGGTAGGCAGGAGGGGACACATTTGCTTCAGTGCTGCTCTCCCACCAAATCAGTCAACGCCCTAATTTTACACTTAGGATTTTGTACCTTTCAATTGTCCTGATTTCCCCTTAGCCCCTGAGTTAACAATCCCTTTCCCAACAGTCCCTGTTCTGTAATTTTACCCTTCTTACTATGTGTGTCTCCATCCTACAGACTTGCTCACAGCCCTTCCTCACAACTTGGCAGTTTCCTCAGCAGCCTGAGCCAGGGCTCTGCCTGTACCAGTCCCATAGCAGAGCTGAGCCATGGACCCTGGAGCACCAGGAGGTCAGAGAGACAGTGACAGCTTCTGGCTGTGGCAGAAAAAAGGGTTTGAAGGATGACAGCAGCTGAGGCCTGTTTTCACTCTCTTCCCCTCTCCCCTCCAAGTTTCTGCTCCTTAGTAATTATTTTCTTCCCTCATAATTTCCAATCCAGTTGACTTCTTTGAACTTTGTTCCTTCATTTCATCAGTCCCCTCGATCCTAGTCAGCTCTGCTAACTTCCCATTTAGAGCACTTTGCTGCTTCAGTGCACTACTGTGGACACAAACCCAGCTTAGCCTTCCAAACAGGGAGAAAGTAAGGAAAATGGAAAGATGAAAATATAATCTGTCTACACAGAGAAGATAACCGTGACTGAATTTATGAAGGAAATGGGAAGAGGATGAGCAAGAATGAAGGTGAACTAGAGCAGTAGTTGACATATTTATCAGACCAACTAGCTACACAAAACCAGACAAAAAAGTGGGATAGTAGCAAATAGTGAGGTGTTCCAAAATGCAATAACTGTGGAGACAACAAGTAGCAGGAGGATGTCATTCACTGAAAGATTTAAATGCACCATTGAAGTTAAGAAGGAGGAAGAGAGAAGATTAGAGTAATTAATTTTTAAGGAGCAGCCAGGGAATATGATGCAATTGACAATATGACAATAAAAAATATTTCTATAAATACATTAGCAACAAAAGGTGGGCCAAGGAGAATCTCCATCCTTTATTGGGTGCGGGGGGAAATGTAGTGACAAAGGATGAGGAAAAGGCTGAGGTACTTAATGCCTTCTTTGCCTCAGTCTTTAATAGTGAGACCAGTTGTTCTCAGGGTACCCAGCCCCCTGAGCTGGAAGACAGGGATGGGGAGCAGAATGAAGCCCCCAGAATCCAAGGGGGAATGGTTTGAGACCTGCTACACCACTAAGACATACACAAGCCTATGGGACTGGATGGGATCCACCCAAGGGTACTGAGGGAGCTGGTGGAAATGCTCACCAAGCCA
>NW_008795926.1:229196-230456 GCF_000699145.1 Aptenodytes forsteri
GGCACTTAGGGACCTGGTTTAGTGGTGGACTTAGCAGTGCTAGGTTTACAGTTGGACTCGATGATCTTTTCCAACCTAAACAATTCTATGATTCTATGATTCTAATTAATCCAAAGTTGAACCCGTGTTATGAAATTGGCTTTTTTTTTCTCTTTGCTTTTCTTGTCTCTTTACACTCCTGGTCTCACTTGGGTCTAGTGGGCAGAGGGATCAAAAGACTTCCTTCCTATTGGATTCCTGATCCTGCTAGAACTGAAAAGTGGAAGAAATGATTACAAAGGCTGTGCTAATGAGGCATGTATCTATACGGTTATTCCAAATCTGTTTAGATGCATCCAGAATACACTTCTGAAAGGTCAGTTGTAGCTTGTGCCACTTCTACTTCACTTCTAGTATACAAAAGTGAATTGTGTCTACCACCTTTGCCCCAGTTTTCCCAAGATCATGTGAAAGTCTCAAGGCCAAGGAGAAGAATCTTCTCTCTTTATCAAAATGATTCTGGAATTAGACTGATGACTGAAAGGAGCTGAAAAGTGCTTCTGTGCCTTCCTTTCAATATACGCACAGCACTGAAGGCCTTTCACACAAGCTAACATACAAAAGTGAATTCTGTCTACCACCTTTGCCCCAGTTTTCCCAAGATCATGTGAAAGTCTCAAGGCCAAGGAGAAGAATCTTCTCTCTTTATCAAAATGATTCTGGAATTAGACTGATGACTGAAAGGAGCTGAAAAGTGCTTCTGTGCCTTCCTTTCAATATACGCACAGCACTGAAGGCCTTTCACACAAGCTAAATCTCATAACAAAATATGACCTATATGGGTAGTTTTAATATTCCATTTCTTATCAGACTACTTTCTGATTCCTCCAAATCCATTTTTTTATAGTTCAAAAACAAAAGTTCAAACAAGCTTTTGACAAATTCAAGTACCTTCACTGCATTTCAGTGAAAAGATTTTGGTGCACGAGTGTGTATTCTTTATGAACATAACTGACCTTTTCAATAAGAACCTCAGAATTCAGACTGCTTTTTAATTACTCAGAAGGCTACCAGAAATGTTAGAATAACAAGTCTGACTGTCATGGTTTAATCTCAGTTGGCAACTAAGCACCACGCAGCCGCTCGCTCACTCCCCCCACCCGGTGGGATGGGGGAGAGAATTGGAAGAGCACAAGTGAGAAAAACTCGTGGGTTGACATAAAAACAGTTTAATAATTGAAATAAAATGATAATAATAATATGATAATAATAATAATAATA
>NW_008795926.1:237088-243671 GCF_000699145.1 Aptenodytes forsteri
CCCCGGCCAGCTTTCCCCAGTTTATGTACTGCGCATGACGTCACATGGTATGGAATGTCCCTTTGGCCAGTTTGGCTGTGCCCCCTCCCAGCTTCTTGTGCACCTCCAGCCTTCTCAGTCGGTAGAGCATGGAAAACTAAAAAGTCCTTGGCTAGTGTAAGCATTACCTAGCAACAACTAAAACATGGGTGCGTTATCAACTTTGTTCTCATCCTAAATCCAAAACACTGTACCAGCTACTAGAAAGGAAATTAACTCTATCCCTGCCGAAACCAGGACACTGATATATTTGGATTTCTAAGGTACCTAAAAACTGATTTAAATATGCTGAGAACTGCCACAACAGACATTGGTGAAGGTTGTTTTTTTTTGCAAGAAAATATTCTATAAATCATGGAAGCAAAGCAAATTAAAAAAAAAAAAAGGAAGTAACAATCAGCAGCCATATTTTTGGCATGAAAGCACTGGCAAATACCATAAGTTATCCATGACCCTTAAGTAGGAGACATGCACGTTACACCAGGCACTTGCCTGCGTGTTCCCTCCCTGTCATCAAGACCAATGCTTGTTCATTGTTTTGAAAATGATTCAAAACAGCCTTACATTTTGGCAGGCAGGGAGGCTTAGAGGTCTGAAGTCTTGAGTGGGCATGGAAATCCCACTGAAGGTGCTCAGATGCTGCAGGCCGGTAACTGGGATTTTTGTTAATCTGGGGAGCCCTAAGACATATTTCACTAAAGATTGTATTTTGTCATTTTTTTCATTTTAAGAGATCAGGGAGATGACTCATATCTAAAGCATGCTGAATTGTGTTCTTTCAAATGCTTCAATCCAGACTGGAAGGAAAGGACCCTTGAATCTCCTTGGTAAAGGCTGGCAGAAAAACAGGAATTCTGTTATTTGAAAAGATTGGTGGTTGTATTCTAGAATAAGATATTGAGGGGAGAAGGGTCAAAGAGAAATTCCAGGGGTACCAGCAACAGAGAATTTACCTGAAAATCTAGAAACCCACAGCCAAGTCCCTGATTCAAACCAGACAATGCCCTTTCCCTTGTTTTGAACTGAAATTCCACCCTAGACACAGAGGACAGAGCCAGTCAGATTTTTTAGACAGAAAACATTTTTCTTTCTAAAATACAATCCTGTAAAATAATTATTCTTAATGTGCCTGGGATACTACTGACACATTTTATTGTTATCTGTCTAAATCAGAGTACAAAAGTGGCAGAGATTACCTCTTGGCAGTGTTACTCTTGGGAACCTGGGTCTTGTTCCACTGTAGTGTCATTGTGATTATTTTTCCTGTACTGTTAATATTACACTTCATCATGAAATATCTATTGTGTCTTAAGGTTATCAGCTACCTTAGACTATCTAGATATCTCTTAGGAGATGAGCAGATACTGCAGCTGATCTAAGAGAAAAATATTATTCAAGGTGTTTTTTTCAGGCAAAATAGTGTGTTTCTATAAGTGTTTTTGAGAGGTTAAATGTAAGTCTTTGAACCTGGGACAGAACTTTAGTCATGCTAAAGTCTGTGGAAATGCTGCCATAAACTTAAGCCATATCAGGACTTTTCTGCAGTTTTCCACTGTGAATACTTAGAAACAATAATTGAAAATAAATTTCCCATGAGTATTATGCAATATTTGCTTAAAAACTCACTGTTCTAGCTAAAGATTTCCATCAAGCTCATTACTTTATTTACAAAAAGCAAACATGATGGGGTGGGAAGACAAAGAAATGAATCACACTTTATAAGTCATCTTAACAAAAAAACTTCTTACATGTTTTCTCTATTACTGCCAGCCCTAAATTATGTCTAAATTTGTTAGTCTTTCTACTGAGTTCAATGTGTTTTGGATTCTCAAAAAAAAATAGGAGCTTTCATCTGAAGAAATTCTAATTTTAATTAATTATAATTGATAAAAATAATTTAAGGACTTTAAAAATGCTAGATAACTGTGAACTATCCAATTACGATTATTCTTCCACCAGATACCTATATACATGAAATTTTAGCTCTGAAAACATTAAAATTTAAAAATCTGACTTAGTTCTCTGTTGTTTTTACAAGTAATTATTAAGCAAAAAAGAGAGTGAACAGAAAGAGCAAAGACACAGCTTCGATGCACTCCACAGCAGAAGTACCCAAGTACCTTGGATCTAAGTCCTCATCCTGGCCTAGTGTAGCCTGATGGCTCACAAGGCCAGAAAGTCCGGTGGTAGTTTTGCTTTAATGCTGTGTTCAAGGCAGAGGTACAGTGTGATCAGGCAGTCACAAGTGGGTACTTCACTCTGATTCCTCACTTGTCACCAGAGGATCTTGTTGCCCACTGAGATTATGTGCCACATAATGCCTTTGAAAACAGTTGGATTGCTGAAGTCACCCATCTTCTCAGTCTTCTCTTTTGCTAAGCATAAATGTACTCAGTAGAACGACAAAAGGAAAGTCCATTAGGGAACCAGTAAAGAAGCATCAGAGCTGCCAACAGTTGAGGAAGCGAAAAAGGGGAGAAAGCAGATGGCCATGTATGGATGAACTAATGGGAAGAAAACTGCAACAGAGTGGACAGGGAGAAGGATAAGGGTGAGAAAATGTGCATGTATGAGAGAGTGAGTCTGAGAGACAAGCTTCTCCTACTTCCTAGAAGCAGAAAAGATGGGTTAAACCAAATGAAAGGAAATACTGAAGGACTAGGTAGAAGTAAGAAGTATACGAAACTTTTTCTGAAATGTTGACATGGTCAAGAAGGTTCAACCATATAAAGATCACAGAAAATGTTTGAGGCTTGTCTATCAATACTAAACACTTTCCAGAGGTTTCTTGTCCCCACTGCAGATTTACTGGGATATTTATGATTGTTTTGGCCACAAAAATTAATGAAGGAAGGACAGTAGCAGTGAGGGAAGGAAGTGGAAAATTCTGATTATTTACATATTTAACACATTAATTCGAGTTAATAGTTTACTTTAAAAATAATATGCCAGATTTGAGCATAAGCATAATACATCTTCCTAGATGAGGATTTCCTTGGCATGGTTATGCTCCACTTGATCTCCTGCTCTAAGATGAAAAATAAGAAAGACTTACGATGAAGCACACCTCTAAACTATTCTGGGAGCAGTGTAGTTGGCAGAGACCTATCTGACTCCTTTGCCATCCCCAGCCCACACAGCTAAACTGCATATCTACGCAACCTAGCGGAAAACCTTGGGAAACAGCTCTTGTAATCATGAAATACATACAGGACTGAGGACTCTGAACTCACACCAGAGGATGAGAAACAACTCACAGCTTAAATGTATGGAAAAAGCATGAGACGTGAAAGTATGAGGGTAGAAACAGGATTTCTGCTTTCTCTTTAGAGAATTAGCACTTTTGAAAAGCAAGCATTGCTCTTGTTAAACTATTTGTTGAGCCAACGCATACACAAGTTGGGAAAGAAGGGGGTATTCACCAAAGTGGATGACATACAGTTATTCTCCATAGTCTCCTTTTTGGCTCAGCGTGAGAAGAGATGCTTTTCAGGGGACGGTTCTGAGCCAGAGCCTACATCAGAAGTAGTGGGTTGAGCTAAAATTAGCCTTTGGGATTCTTGCCTTTCCATTCACCATAATCTATCATTAAGGTATATTAGATTATGTGTATGGCCACCAGTATACCTTTCAAGGGATACATTTATCCAGTGAAGTTTAATACTCTTTCAGGAAAATGTTTCTGTGGAAAAGGTCAGAGAAAACTCTTTCTGAAGTGCAGAGCAAGAGTTTTGCAACAGGCACTGAGAACTCCATGGGGCGAAAAAAACATCTACAATAGAAAACTAGATCTCAAATGATACAATAAAAAAAAGACTTAAAGCCATTCTGGCTCTAGTCCCCTTATACATCATTAATATCTACTGCTTCAAGTCACTTCAAATCAAGCATCCCAGCACTTTAGCTTAAGTTAAAAGTTTGTCTTGCTTCAAAGAACATATAAAATGGTAGAACAAAAAAAATATTAAAATGTTACATTTTAAATAGTGCTTAAACTTAGGGCAGGCTAAATGGTGTACAGAGAATAAAGAAAGAGATTAGACTGAAATTAATTGCTTTCATCCTACCATATCTCATACTGGTTTTTTCCCTCATGCAGCTACTTATAATGGTCCTGCTTGTCTGAAACTGGCAGCAAATTGGTGGAGGTTTAGACTCACATTTATACTCTGATCTACCCTTTTGTCCTTCAAGAGGATTTGGTTTATTCAGACATCCCATAGGATTACTGCACGTTTCAGTCTTGAGATTGCTTAAGACTGTATGATCAAGATTAAGTATGATCAAGACTACTTGCACCCTTCATGCTACTGATTACCATTTGTAGGAGCAGAGTTTAAATGTATACATTAGGAAATGTACATTTCAGGAAGTATAAATTTCCTGAAATAGAACTCACCCTGAAAGTTGTTAATCATGTTAACTGTAGCCCATTTGTACAGTTGCGTACTGATAAGGTTGGTTGATAACTTACAGACTGAAGCACAATTTACATAACATAAATAAATGCATAGGTGTAGTATGCAATGAGCAAATTCCTTATTCCACTCACTAAAGTAATAAAACCAAAATTTAAAAAAATATATATTTACAACCAAATAGCTATTTATAAAGATTAAGTTCTGTAAAACTTGATTTTTTTTTTTTTTTTAAATTCAACTACCACTTGAGCAAAACAGAGGGCCAGAGCATAAATCTGCATTTGAGAAAATGTTGATATAATGAACATTTGCGTCATAGACTCTCAGTACAAAATTTTTTTGATTTACAAGAACATGAAATACAAAATAAAATAATCCATCTGAATTACTATAAATAAGAATAAAGATAAAATAGATATAGCTAGGGAGAAAAGCAGAGACATAGCTGGAAAGAGATACCATATGCATCATGTACCATATACATCATGCATCATGAACCTTTGTCCAAGAGGAGTCTTGGACAAACCAGAAAAGAAGATCAATAGAAGCAAAATTTCACTTCATTCATTAAGCTGAAGCTGTGAAACTGTTCCTGATCAGGGGAGGGGGTGTGATTTAGGGGGGGGAAGTAGGAGAGGGTAGGAATTTTTGTTCATTTGTCAAACAATCACGTAACTTGTGTTCACTTTGTCAAAGCAAGTTTACAACTAGTTTTGGATATGAGGATTTTGCACACTCAGCTGAAAACAAAAAGTAAAACTGGAGGCAGTAATATGGGGGACTGGCAAAAAAAGGGGAAAAACAGTAGGAACTGAACAGTAGCAGGAAGGGGGAAGGAAAAAAATGGAAAGGATTTTCAGTCTGTGAAGTTTTAAAGAAATATTAATGCATTTTCCTTCAGGTAGGATTTTGAAAGGACATTAAAGATGCAATATGGATGCTGAAGATTCAGTTTTCTTTCAATCTAAAAGCAGCTAGTGCTGAAGATCTCATTTCATATGATTTCATATGAGCAAAAAATGATTATTTTGCTTATTTATTTCTGATTACACAATGTCATCTGTAAATTAATCAAATGATAAGCTTTCCCTCTCTGTCCTAAACTATCCTATTAAATTGTTGAGTAATCCAGTATCGAAATAATTTGGGCAGTTGATGTAAGCATTTGGTTGCTTTAGTAATTATCAACAATTAACAACATATATCATATTAACTTTACATTATTTTTAATTATATTAGCATTAACATGAAATATATTTTATATTAACATTAGTAACATCACACATAAATTTACTTTCAAAATATACCAGAATTCCAGGGCTTTGGCAAACAAGAGCCTGTTGTGAAGTATAAGCTGAGCTTTGAAGTAAAAAGAACAATGCAGTAAGAAAAACTACCTGACTAAAGGACAACTGCAGAAACTTACTGCGGATACCAAGAAAAGCCTATTTCTACCTGCAGGAAAAATACATGGGCCTATGAGGTGCCAGTGGAAAACAAAAATAAATGTTCCTAATAAATAAAGCTGAGTAGAATGCATGTAAAATAATTCTTAAATGCATTTTTTCTGTATATGTCTATCATGGTTTAGCCCCAGCTGGCAACTAAGCACCACACAGCCACTTGCTCACTGCCCCCTTCAGTGGGATGGGGGAGAGAATCTGAACAGTAAAAGTGAGAAAACTCGTGAGTTGAGATAAAGACAGTTGAACAGGTAAAGCAAAAGCCACATGTGCAAACAAAGCAAAACAAGGAATTCATTCACTCCTTCCCATCGGCAGGCAGGTGTTCAGCCATCTCCAGGAAAGCAGGGCTCCATCACACGTAACGGTGACTTGGGAAGACAAACGCCATCACTCCAAACATCCCCCCCTTCCTCCTTCTTCCCCAGCTGAGCATGACGTCATATGGTATGGGATATCCCTTTGGTTCGTTGGGATCAGCTGTCCCAGCTGTGTCCCTTCCCAACTTCTTGTGCACCCCCAGCCTGCTTGCTGGTGGGGTGGGGTGAGAAACAGAAAAGGCCTTGACTCTGTGTCAGCACTGCTCAGCAGTAACTAAAATGTCCCTGTGTTATCAACACTGTTTCCAGCACAAATCCAAAACACAGCCCCACACTAGCT
>NW_008795926.1:244122-244747 GCF_000699145.1 Aptenodytes forsteri
CCCTTGCCCCTGCTCCAGCTTGGACTTATCCACAGACTGCAGTCCTGTAGGGGTGTACCTGGTCCAAGTGCAGCCTTACCTATGAGCCGCAGTCTCTCCAGGGGTACACCTGCTGCAGCACAGACTTATCCACAGCCACAGTCACTTTGAGGTGTGCCTGTTCCAGCATGGCCTTCTCCATAGGCCACAATGCCTTCAGAGATACACCTGGCTCCAGTGTGGCCTTACCCACAGCCACAGTCCCTTCAGAAGTAAACCTGCTTCAGTATGGTCTTGCAGTCCTTCCAGGGGTGTACCTGCTCTGTTGTGGGCTTATCCATGACCACACGCTTTGAAGTGCTCCAGCATGATCTCATGCACAGCCACTGATGCTTCAAGGTATACCTTCTCCTGTGTGGGGTTATCCTTGGGCCACAGTCCCTTCAGAGGTATACCTGCTGCAGCACAGACATAACCACAGCCACAGATGTTTTGGGATGTACTTGGTCTGGCGTGGACTCATCCACAGGTCACAGATGCTTTGGAACGTCCTGCTCCCGTGTGGACTCATCCACAGGTCACAGTCCCTTCGACTCGAGTTCACACTGGAGTTCCAGCCTGTCCAGTACAGCAGCACAGAAACAGC
>NW_008795926.1:245071-255460 GCF_000699145.1 Aptenodytes forsteri
GGAAAGCAGGGCTCCATCACGCGTAACGGTTACTTGGGAAGACAAACGCCATCACTCCAAACGTCCCAACCTTCCTTCTTCCCCCAGCATTATATGCTGAGTATGACGTCATATGGTATGGGATATCCCTTTGGTCAGTTTGGGTCAGCTGTCCCGGCTGTGTCCCCTCCCAGCTTCTTGTGCCCCCCCAGCCTACTCGCTAGTGGGGTGGGTTGAGAAACAGAAAAGGCCTTGACTCTGTGTAAGCACTGCTCAGCAGTAACTAAAACATCTCTGTGTTATCAACACTGTTTTCAGCACAAATCCAAAACACAGCCCTATACTAACTAGTACAAAGAAAATTAACTCTATCCCAGCCAAAACCAGCACACATACAGCTAATAGAACGTGATTTAAGTTTATGAATAAAATGATCTCATAGATTTCCTGTAACCAAAGGTAATTTCCAAAGGAATTATTCTTGACAGAGAAATGCCATCTTTAATTTTGAAACAAGATTCTGCTCTTAATTGGAAGATTCTATTTTTGCCACAGAAAGTTGCTTTCTTAACCTTTTCACTTCAGTGTTTCCTCATTATCTACTCAACAAGAATTTAATTTTTTTTGTTTTGTCACTCAGGAAAAAAGTTTCTTAATTTAAGAAGTTATAGATATGAATAAGAGGTCTCTGCACAAGAATAAATAATTATAATGAAGGGTTTTTTGGGGGGGTTCTTTGTGTTCAGAAATTACTTTGCCAGTATCAGCAAACCTGAGAGCACAGTCACATGTATACCATTCACTGGCTTTTCAGAAGGTACAATGTAATCTGGAACACAATGAAATATCAGAACTACTCAAGTATAACAAAACCCCCCACCTTGTTTCATTGATATATAAACATTGTCCTCCTGATTATGTATTTTGAGCTGATTCTTGAAATTCTTTATAAGTATAACTTTATTTTGTTTTTGTGCACAGCAGCTCCATATCCCTTCAAATACTACTGTGGCTTTCAATAGGATTTACCACTCATCTGGCAGTTACAGTATGAAGTAATTAAGTCACTGGGTTCTGTTGTTGTGAACTTTATGTATTAATTCAGCCTGAAAGCAGAATTTGGTCTTATTTGTTAATAAGGATTTTCCTGAATGATTACAATTGCTGTTGAAATAAAAATTATAAACCTCAATCTTGATGCTAAATAATGTCTTGACTCTCTTTCCACACATCATTCAGCAATGACAATACTCAGCTTCCTCTGCATAACAACATTTCACTGTTCTAAACCATAACTGTATTAGTTGTGTGAGATCTTTGGTTCCATCTGAATGTCACAAAACTGAAAATGCACTGTTTGGATAGTTATGGACTTTTCTTTGTAAGTCTTGGGTAGAACACACTCAGTTGCTGACTGGGTGAACCCAAGTTTGACATGTTTTAGTTTGCCAATCTATTCTCAATCTCTTTGTTGACATGGAAGCCTAATATGCTATACCACCAGATTGGCTGTGGTATTTTTCAAAATTCAGGAGTAGTGAGATTTCTAAGAGTGTTATTCTGTACCAATAGGAAATTTGTGAAAATATTTGAGGTGTGGCCTCACCAGTGCCGAGTACAGGGGCACGATCACTTCCCTACTCCTGCCGGCCACACTATTTCTGATACAGGCCAGGATGCCATTGGCCTTCTTGGCCACCTGGGCACACTGCTGGCTCATATTCAGCCGGCTGTCAACCAGCACCCCCAGGTCCTTTTCCAACAGGCAGCTTTCCAGCCACTCTTCCCCAAACCTGTAGCGCTGCATGGGGTTGTTGTGGCCCAAGTGCAGGACCCGGCACTTGGCCTTGTTGAATCTCATACAGTTGGCCTCGGCCTATCGATCCAGCCTGCCCAGATCCCTCTGCAGAGCCTTCCTACCCTCGAGCAGATCAACACTCCCACCCAACTTCCCCCACCTCCCGCTGGGGGAAGAAGAAGGAAGGGTGGGACGTTTGGAGTGATGGCGTTTGTCTTCCCAAGTAAAAGTTACACGTGATGGAGCCCTGCTTTCCTGGAGATGACTGAACACCTGCCTGCTGATGGGAAGGAGTGAATGAATTCAGAGTTATTTTAGTCACCTGCATACCTCTCCTGGATGTTGTCATCCACCAGCTCTGTGAAAAAATAATTTCTTATGTATCATAGACTTGAGGAGACAAATGGTATCTGGCAATGCTGTGCTCATATAATCTTCTGGGGTTTCGGGGGATCATAACACTTTGTGATCTCTGCACAAATTATGTACAAGTGTTACACTTATTAATGGTAATAGAAGTTGAATGTCTGCTGAATACTACAGAACTGAATGGTTTCAGCTAGGTAGTTGATTTGGTTTTGCTCCCAGAATATGTTACAGAACCTCATTTACAGTAGAATACACACTTAGATGCAGGACTTCACTTCAGTGACAAAAATGCAAATTATATTACACAGTAGGAAAAGTCACATTCAAAGGAACAGGAGAAATAAAGTTAAACTTTATCAAACAGCCTGCCAGTGACAAAACGAAAAGAGGATTGTTTAATGCACAATAAATAACCTAGATCTCAATATGACCTCTTTGTGGAGTCAATACTAATGTTTACTCATGTTTTACCCAGCACCCAAGGGCAATCATTCTAAGTTTAAATCAAATTCAAGAGCACCTGCAAAGGCACAAAGTATGCAAAACCCATGGAATGAATTTTCCAGCCTTCTTCCTGGTACCTCTTCTGCTATCACATTATAACCCAAACCTGCCAGGCTCTGTTAATTTTTCATCAGCACAAGGACATTTCTTTCAAAGAAACATGATATTATAAAGCTCACTGCACTTAAGACTCATTCTGTGGACAACAGCAATAAAGTTAAAACCAAATATCTGGGACCTATATTTTCACATCGCACAGAAGGAGAGGTTTAGTATTCAAGACGTCTTTAATGGTTCAATTTTACAGGCTGGAAAGAGGCCAAGAGAGAAAGGCATAGTAAGATTTTGGACTTAGACAAGTTCAGGATGTTCTGAGTCACCTCAGCCAAGAGGAAAACACAAGAATTCATTGAAATGGCAGCTCCTGACCCTTGCAGTGTGGGTTGACAAGGATGGTCAGCCCCGCATGGTGAGGCAGATGTGTTTTTCAGTAGACTTTGCAGTCGTTTTCTGCATATTTTCACAGAAGGGCTTGTCTGAGCTTCTGGCTGCTTCCTGCTAGCTCATGTACCAAGATTTCCTTCCCCTAAGCAGGGAAAGGGACAGAAGAAGAGATGTGGCATGTGGAGACCTCATCCCAGTGTTGAGCAGGATGAGAACACCCAAACCTAGAGCACGAAACTCTCCCTCATACTGGTATAGGATTGTATAAAAGGATTACCTCACTGAACCACTAGGGTTTTCTAATTGTTTGGTTTGATTTCAGAGATTTTTAAATGGAAAAGTGATACCTTAGATCAGCAGACAGTTTATTTGAAGAATTATTTTAATATATGTTATACAAAAACTTCACCAAGACTAAGCTAGAAAACTGTTTTCTTAGAGAAGTCCTTGGAAAGTCTTTGCAGGCTTTCATTTTAAAAGCTGCAGGCAGAACCTCTCTCTCTCTCTCTCTCTCAGATTAAGAACTTTTCTGGCATAAGACACTTGAGTTTCAGTCTTAAAGCTATCCCATTACCTCTCCTTTTAAAAGGAAACTTGCAGTAGTTTTTGCATTAGGCACCAATGACTACCATTTGCCTTTATAGATCTGAATGGCATCAAGTATACTCCTTTATTTTGTCTCTTAAGCTTTTTCATTGGCAAGATGCAAGTAATTGCTATTTGACTGTGTAACCTTTCCCTCAGGGACTGTATTTCCCCTATCTGCCTATTGACTGGAATATCTATAACTTCTGGCAGCAAAAGGACTTTCTTCTCTCTTCAAGGTTGTTATTGTTTAGGCTAGTCCAAAACTAGATGGAGCGTATCATCTTCCCTGGCTCTTCCAGGCGGTTGTATACATTTCTTCCCTTCCCACCTGTTCCAAACACCAACTCTTGCTGTACTGGCCACAAAACCCTTACAACCTCTGTCCCATGGGCCCAGGCGGGTCTGTCTCTGAGACTTAGAAACCAATAGATCCCTGCCTACAAGAGCTTCTTACCCTGCACGTGGCAGCAACTACCTTCATTCCTGCTGCTGCTACATTTCCTTTTCCTCAACGAGAAGGACTACATGGAGTTTGGTTAGGATTGGGGGTTGGGTGGAGTTTATATTGTACCCACTATTTTGAAAAAGAAAGGAGCATGGTGGTATTTTTCAGGCAGTTTAAATACTCCTTTTTTGCACGTTGTTCCATATGATTTCTGGCAGCTCATTCAAGTGCGACTAAAGTAACTGCACTTTTCACAAGTCAATTAAAAAGTAGTTTATCAGAGAATGAACAAGCTGCCTCTTTCCTTTTACTTCTCAAGTAGTTTAGCAGTTTCTATATTCACAGAAGCGAGCATGAACAGACATCTCTTGGGTTAACCAGGGAGTTGGCACTGCCCCAAGTGTCTTCCCAAAGCGTAGCACCACAGGTAACAAATAACAGAAAGTCAAAGATATTTGTGCACAGGGCAAGATACTATTCCCCTGCCTCCTTTCTTTTTTGTTAATTAGCTGGACATAAATTTCTTTTTTTTTTTTTTTTTTGTTATTTAACATATAGCGGTTCACTGCTGATGCATTTTGGCCCGATTAGTTCCTCACTGAAAAGGGCTTGTGTCAGTTAAAATGTAAAAACCCTGAAATGGCAGCTTGAACAAGAGCACTTGATGTCTGGGCCTGGGAGCTGGCACAATGGGTTGGTAGGGGGATTTATGTTCCCCAATAGATGAAGAAAAATTGAATCAAACTCAATTTTTGTATTTACAATGCTTCCTTTCCACGTCATCTGACACACATGCACACAGAAAGTCATTTATCATTCTCAGAAAAACACAGGAAAGTTAATACTGAGGTGGCATAGTTAATAAATGTTGCCTGTGGGAGACGTGCAGGCTGCTCTAGTTTGGACTTTGTACCTCAAAAGTGAAGCTAGAAGTTTCCAGTCAGTGTTGTACAGCAAAAGTACGAAAAAGAAGTGGAAAGCATGTTCAGAGGCTTGTAAGCCACTGCCTAAAATACAGAAGAAATGCTTCCTTTTTGATAACTTTCACTCAGCAGCAGGCAATTAGCAAAGAAAAGGCATAGGCTACTCCTAGTTTTAAAGAGTCCATGAAGAGCTTTGCATTGGTATGTCAGGGACAGTGGAGATACAACATGACCTATGCTAGGATAGTGCAGAGCTATTCTGTATGAGAACCAGTTGGAAAACGAAGAAAATATGACAGACCCAAAGGAAGAAGTGAACAATCTGCAAGAAATAAAGGAACGGAACAATCATTCAAATGATTTTGCAATTAGCTACAGATTTTGCAATTAGCAAAGTCTTAAAATAGAGAAAAGTTCTCTTATTTCTGTGCATAAGGAATATCAAAACCAACCACTACAGCTTCAAAACAGTATTCTTGTCACAGTCTGATCATGCTTAGGAGTAGTTTCCCCATAAAAGCGTTAGGATTTCTAATACTGCTATAAATCAAAAAGGAGGAACACCCTTGTGTTGTTTGCGTTCAATGGTAGTATACTGGCAGGCCCAAAAATATGATGACCCTGAAATACTCACTTTTTTTTTTTTCTGTTAAGCAATGACAGGCAATGCATGTTTCAGCTTCCCAAGGATTAGGGCACAAACCTCTGCACACAGTGCTGTGCTATATTTCATTTGCTGTTGATGACAGCTTCCTTTTCAGATGACCTCCTGTCCCTGATTTGGTCAAACGTTCAGGGCAATTTTGTATCTAACCGCATCAGTCTACAGACCCTGAAAATACTGAATTAAAGTAGTGTGCACAGCCTGTGATAACCTTTACAGTAAAAAGGACAAGTTTTAAGTGCTGAATGCAGTGTAGAGAACTTTTCTTGCTAATGCATCTTGATATGTCTGAGTATAGCTGTAGGTTTTCATACTTTTCTTGCTTAATTATTTATTATGAGGTCATAGCATAGAAGGCAGTTGCAAGGTATAACAGAGAAAGGCCCTCTCCAAATGAATTTGTAGCATACAAGACTTGTGCTAGATTAGTCATTTCATTTTGGTTTCAGTTTAAACAACAGGAATCCTCAGATCAGTTTGCTTCGCATCAGTTTAGCTATCTCAGTGAACAACAGCTGGAGTGGAGTACCACAACGGATTGGAGTTGCTCTACCTGGGGATACAGCTTTTGTGTGTTGACAAGGGTTTTCATTAATCTGACTTAATCTGACACTCTGAGATGTGCTGAATTAGGCTTTGTGTATTTCTAATCTCCCTCATTTTTTTTGTTTTCTTGGCAAGATGTAGTATTTGTAGGTTTAGATATTAGGCTTTTTTATTGAGAAAGGAAGAGGGTCTGGCACGCTGATAATAGAATGTTTTTTTTGCACATAAAAAGCAGGATGGGGAGGGGGAGAAGGCAACATCACAAAGTGGTTAAGATCTGAGGCGAACCAAATCACACCCTGCAGGAGCTGAGCTCTGTCCAACAGATTGTATACAACATCTCGGGCAAACAGACTTCTCACATAGGGGCTTTAAGAAAGTGCCTAAAGTTACTTGTATGAGTCCAGACCTGGTGTGTGAATAGAAGAAGAAGGCTGAAAGCAATTGTCAGCCCCAGGTGGTGTAGAGAGATTAGGATTTGCAGTAAAAACAAAGAAACCACAGGTCTTTAATATCAGGTCATTAACCAAGAGAGGGTGAGTGAGCTCATGAAAGCAAAGGAGATTTTTCAGGGACAAAAAGCAGGGGAAGAAGTTAAGAAATTACTGAGTCACAGAAAATGTAAAGAAAAGGGAAGTCCATAATCTGAAAAACTGGACAATTTTCTCAACAATAATGAAAGATTAAAAAAAGAAAAATAGTTCAAAGGAAATTAACTATTCTCTGTATGGTTTACCACCAAGTTGTGAAGTCAAGTGCCACGCTCCAAAAAGAGGAAGAGACAGTGTATGTTTCTTTATCCTTTATCATCATTTATGCCTGCAGTATCAACAAGGAACCTGTACATTTCAAAATTAATTAATGTACTTCATTTGTCAATTTTCAATATGAAAACTCACTATCTCTGAAATGACATACCAACTGTGAAGTTAGAGAAAAAGAGTAATATGCTATATAAGGGTTCTCTCTCATCTTTCCCATAGTTCACTACTGAATTAAAATTACTATTATTGGAATTTCTAACATGCCCATCATTTAAATAAGTAGGCATCATTGCCCAATTCTAGGAAAGCATCTGTTCCTTTTGGTACAGAAGCCAAACAGTGCTTCCATTGGGATATAGCCTGAGTCACTAATGTATCAGGCCATATTCTTTAGAGGCACTAGATATACTAACACTAAAAGTGGAATATGATGCCATAGTTTCATCTTTTATGAACCTTTGTCCAAGTCAAAATAACTACTTAGTGTGTGAAAAATGAAGAGATGAGAGGCAGTAACAGGTTGTCATTATTTTCTGGAAGGAAAGTGACTGGCATTAACATGCTGAGAAGTTAGGAGGGCTAATCATGAAGCTGATCTAAATTACTGTCTATAACAAATCAACAGAAGGCATTGTCAGAAATGATCAAGTGGCAGATCATAAAAGTTTTTCTTTCTCTCAATACAGGCTTTACTATCATATATACATTCTATGAAAAATCTGTGGCACAAAAGATCGGTTAGGAATATGGGTCCAAAATGTTTTATAAAATAGCTCTGTCTGCATTTTTCTAAACACAGCTGCTGTAGCTGCTGACAAGTATGAGATGGCCTTGCATTACCCATTGTTTGTTTCACAATAAGTTACATATACTACAATTTCTTACTTTATTGCAATTCTTATCCATTGAAATAAAGTCGTCATAGAGTGTCTGAGATAGACCAGTCTGCACTGCAGTAACCATTTATAACTTTCTATTGTCTTCATAAACATGATTGATAAGACTCATAAAGATATAAAGCTACAGCAGCATGTTACTTGTTCCTAATAACTAAATGCTAGTTAATTCCTTTTTTCCTCATGGTAGAGAGTCACTACCAAGCTTGCAATTCAGAACACCATAGCTTAGGCTACGTAGCAAAATCAATATCTTGGCAGAATTCTGCTCTTCTCCTTCTCTAGAACTGTGCCATCATGAAGTCATATGATAAGCATACTGCTGCTTTTTTAATGTAAAAACAGCAAAGCACCCTGCAGTTATTTTTTGCAATAATCTTGCTGGATGGAAATTAGTATGTGATGATCCTTCTACTTCGCTATGGTTTTTTAGTAGAAAATTGCCTTCAAAAGAGGCAAACCTTAAGACTTTCAGGATAACTCAGTCTCCATTACAAGAACAGAAACAAATTTATTTTCTTAACCAAGCAAATGAAGACAAGCATTTGACCTTTGTTTTACTTTTCCTTTTTCATTCTTGTTTCTGTCTCTGTCCATTTTTTTTTTACACACAAGCTTTCTTCAATATGTACAGATACAGCACACCTCTCACATTTATATTTGCTTCAAAGAAATTGTGATATTTACATTGGGCAAGGAACCTTTCTTATTATTTTGATCCATCTTTCACAACATTGTCATGCTGGAGAATCTCCTCCCACTCTCATTCACCTCTCTATTTCCCACAGTTTCTGACTTTTTTTGTTATTTTCCCAACTATTTAATTCATGAGTAGCAAAAATACATATTTCATGGAGTTATCAGGTCCTATGTTTTCTCCTTATGTTCTAGACTAAACAGAAGTATGAGTAAAATCCCACATTTTTTAACAGTCTCTCCAGAAAAAAATTGGAACTGAAGCTTTCTGAGATTACAATTCTCACCTTTATGGCACTGCCTATATGTGAGGCTTTGTGTCATGGAAGAATGTACCAGAAATATTCTCTCAGCTGTATTGCAGAACTCTGTGTTGACAGATGTAGCAAATCAACCTGCTGCCATTTACGTAAGTCCAGGAGATGATCAAGTATGTTTGAAAAGTTGGTCCTTAGTTTGATTTCAAGAAGTCTTACCTTTGCCAGAGCTCAATTCAGATGTGAATGCCAGTGCTAACTCACTGCGGGTGAGGTTCTGACATTTTGCTAGATGCCTCCACCTCGAACTTTCTATCATCTTGACAGTAGAATCTCATTTGCAGCAAAAGGATAAGAAAGACAAATCTGTGGCTTGACACCTTGTGACATCTTTCTATGGGTAATGAATTTCTGTTACATGACAGGTTCAAAGTTACCGAGCAATGGATGGATGAATGGCACAGTAACTTCAGGCTTGCTGAGAATCACAAGAACAAGTCAAGTCATAAAAAACAAAACAGTGTGACACTTTTAAAGATGGGTTATTCTATGTATTTAAGTATATGTGAATATATTTTATTTCATAGATACTTAAATTTTGACAAAAGTAACAGATCCACAAGAGACCATAAGAATAAATAAACTAACTACTACTTCCAGTCCTTTAATATATTAATCCTGATGGCAAATATCTCAATGTAGGGTATGTCTCACTTTTCTCTTGCACTGACCATATTCAAAGTTTTTTCCTAATTGTTCTTTGTTTCCTCTCCTTATCTTCACAGATTTTGAGGTTTTTTTCTGTCAGAATTTATTACTATATCTTCCCTCTTCCTATTCTTGTAGGTCTCTATAACTTTTCTTACCTCTAGAGTCATGCTGTTTAGAAGAGAGCTTCACAAGGAACATATATGTTGATATTTGTAATATACATACATAGGCATGCAAATGTGCAGAGCCACAAAGCTCTGGTTTCAACTGAGAAAATGAAATTAAAAGGTTGATACGATCCTGTGTCTCAAGATCTTAGGGTAAGATCAGTTACCCAGACTATGGAAAACCCAGCTCAAATGTCCTTCTCTTTCTAATGGAATTTGAGCCTGCATTTCTGAGGTAAAAGCCTTGAAAGCCAAACTCATGTGTGCGCTGAGTTTGAGCACTTTGAGTTGTTCTTCCTGAAGTTGCTCTACTTTGTATGGGCTACATAAATATTCACTCTACCAGAGAGAAGTAGAACATGACCATAGTTTAGTGGCCAGGGCAATCATGGTTTAACCTCAGCCGGCAACTGAGCACCACACAGCTGCTCGCTCACTCTCCCCCCGGCAGGTGGGATGGGGGAGAGAATCGGAAGAGTAAAAGTGATAAAACTCGTGGGTTGAGATAAAAACAGTTTAATAATTAAAATAGAATAAAATAGTACTAATAATAACAATAATAATAAAAGAATATACAAAGCAAGTGATGCATGATGCAATTGCTCACCACCTGCTGACCGACGCCCAGCCAGTCCCTT
>NW_008795926.1:255781-267283 GCF_000699145.1 Aptenodytes forsteri
TACGAACTGAGAAGGCTGGAGGTGCACAAGAAGCTGGGAGGCGGCACAGCCAGGACAGCTGACCCAAACTGGCCAAAGGGATATTCTATGCTGTATTACGTCATGTTCTGTATATGAACTGGGGGAAAGCTGGCTGGGGGGACCGTTGCTAAGGGACTGGCTGGGCGTCGGTCAGCAGGTGGTGAGCAATTGCATCGTGCATCACTTGCTTTGTATATTCTTTTATTATTATTGTTATTATTAGTACTATTTTATTCTATTTTAATTATTAAACTGTTTTTATCTCAACCCACGAGTTTTATCACTTTTACTCTTCCGATTCTCTCCCCCATCCCACCTGCCGGGTGGGGGAGGGAGAGTGAGCAAACAGCTGTGTGGTGCTCAGTTGCCGGCTGAGGTTAAACCACAACTCACATGTATGGTGATTTCTCCCTGGCCTGGATCCGCTCTCAGAACAATTCAGCTGCTGGCCCGGGTGACTCCAAGTGTCTCAGTGCTTCCCCCAGGAGGGCTGTACCCACAGCCAACCATGCACCTCCAGGGGCTCTGGGCACCTTCTTCATTTCTAGCATGGATTTGTCATGTCTCCTTGTGTCCCTTTTCTGCGCTTCTCCCAAGACCCAGGCTTGGCAACCTCACTCAGCTGCTCGTGTGAATGCACAGCCAGAGAGTGCTTCTGAAAATGTGACCTGCAATAGCAGAAAAGAAGGAGAAATGTTGATAGTTTGTGTTTGTTTCTCCTCTCTCACACTAGAATGACAAGAGTGTTGCTGTATAGTTTTGAACACTTGAATTCACCAGTGTAAATAAGGAGAAATCAGGACTCTAAACTTCCCAGTGTCTGCCTATGCCACAGTAAGGACATACTTTTTCAGGAGCTGGACTTCTGAGTAAAACATTGAATTCCAAACCCTAACCACAGGGGCTGGATACCATGTAGCTCTTAGAATCAGTGGAGCTTATGGTAGTTTACACTGTGTCTTCAGATATTTATACCTGGGAGAGCTGTTTTACTCCTGTTGTCTACTGAAAATTATTGCTGTTAAATATGATCAACAAAAGTCATTGATATAGTGTGAAAAAGAATGCAGTCTTGCAATGGCATTCAGGCTTCTTTTAGGACTACAGGTAGTTCTTGTGGATGAATCACAGGTAGTATGGCATGAGCGTAGTGAAGTTGGTCTTGGCTCAGATATTTTCAATCAATGGAAGCTGACCTGATGTAATATAGTCTTAGGTTATCTATCTTCTTTTCTCAGTAAATGAATTGTGCATGTTTCTATTTTATGCAGTAATGCATTAACAGGATGTTAGATATTTTGAATTCCTGTCGTGCATGAGCAGTTGATGGCTGGAATGAGGCTGAAGTTGAAAAGATAAAAAGTTTTAAAGTTATGCAGGCAGCTTCTACCTCAGGTATAGCAGACCAAGAATGTTGTAATAGCTTCTAAACTGTCTACTTGTTTTAGGTAATGTAATAAAATAATTGCACTTTAGTGTTCCATGTAAGACTTGAATGTTTTTTTCTTTAAATTTGACAGATAAGCCCTGTATCAATTTTTTCCATAGATTTCAGTGCAATTTTTAGAAGAATTTGATAGATAATTCCAATTACAGTTTCTTCCATGGTCTTGATACAATATTGAAAATTCTTAATTTTCTTGTACTATAGCCTGTAATATTACCTTAATCATTATAACACAAAAATCGCAGGTTATCTTTTCTTGCAGACTCTGACATTAGCAGAGTTCTCTTCTTAACGCTCTTAACAAGGTACTTAAACAGTTATTTCTGGGTGTTCTGAATAATACATGGAAATAGGGAATGTTCCCAACAACACTCAACAACCGCTTCTTGCATCATGGCTAGTGCAGGTACTGGAAGGAGATCATATTGATGCTATCAGTAGCACACTATTGTTATTAAAAATGAGCTCCGTTGCCTGCGAAGAAAGGAAGATGAAGAAATGTGAATGAAAATTTAAAAAAACATGAACATACTAAGACTCAAGATGTGCTAGACTGTAACTGCCCTCTTTCCTCCATCTGTTTCTTTTTCTTCTCTTCACTTAGAAAACTATTTGCAATTTTCTAATACTAGAAGGGCTAGTTATAGCTGTTGCACAAGGGCTCTGCGGGATGAATACATTATAGATAAAAAGCCTTATCACACCCCTCAAATTCCCATTTTCACCTGCTCACATGGTATTCACCCACAGCTTGTAAACAATGGGTTTCTTTGCTGAGTGAAGGAGACTTAGATTCAGCGTGAGCCTGGCAAAATTACCTTTCCCCTGCTCAATTTTAAAGCACAGTGCTTTAGAAAGTGTGAGGGAGAGTCTGCTAGGTAAGGTTTAACAGGTCATGTTTAGAAAGGAAAGAAAGGAAGAGAAAGCTAACAAGGGCTTGTAGAGGAGAAGTTAGAGGAATATAAATAAGTTGGAAGAAGAAAAACAACATAATTTAAAAGCTGTAGAGAGACAATATATTGCACCTATCCTTAAGCTAGACACTGTTCAATTTATTTTATAGTTTAGGATACTAATACTCATCTCCTCTTGTTGCACAGAAAGACATGAAGATCTGGGCAGTTAAATAGAGCAATTACCAGTATATAGACCCAATTTTTAAAACTCAACATGTAGCATGAATTCTGTCACAAATATTTATTTAAAATATACTTTTTGTTTATCAGACTCAAACTGTGCACTTTGGGAGGTATTCTGCTTGGAGTGGAGCTGGTAGACTATGTGCTAACAGGATAGTAAGTGCATGTTAATATCTAGGAACTACAACTAGCTGAAATACTTTTCCAACTTTTCAGAGGAATTTCTTCTATCAAAACTACAGATTTTTGATCAGCAGTTTTATTATTATTATAATGCAGATTTGTAATGAACAGTGGAATGAAGGCTGCACCAAAGTCATAGGATATGAATTTGCCATATGAAATGCATGGAGAGATACTGGTATCACTGTAACTTAAAAAGAAAAAAAATCAACCTGAAATTTTAATTTTCTTAAATAAGGACTGCAAAACTGTTGTTGACTTAAAAATTACTATTGCAAGCAATGGAGAAATTTTATTCAAAGTAAAAGAATAGTAAGTAATGACTCCTCAATGGAAAGTAAGATAAGTAATTGCTACTAGTAAGAGTCAGAGGTATCACTGAATATAGTATTTGCATATAAAGAAAATACATTCTTTGGATACTAGTATTAAAGTGACATATTCCTGAGTTCTGTAACTATTAGTAAATAAAATGCTATATTAACAAGGCATTTTATCTCATTGGGAACCAGTTGTAATAATGTTGAGCTTCATGACTGAAAACTGAATAGACTGCAGTACAAAATTTATTGTCGTATAGGATGCTTGTACTTTGATTACCTGCCTTTCTCTATAGATTTGATGTCTATTATTACATTTTAAACATCTGTATGTCACAGAGATTTATTTGGAAGCTGTTACTGCTTTCATTTGTGTCAGAACATTGGAAGTGTAAGGGACCGCTAGAAAATCCAATGAAATACTGCAGCAAATGGTTTGCTTCTAAAAAGGTGTTTGAACTACCATATACTGTTGGTGAAGGCTCATAAAGAAACAATCAAATCTGTCTTAAGTTTTATGAGAGAAGGGGAGAGGGGAATTCTGTTGCATTCCCATCATATATAAGAAACATATAATTCTTCAATTATCTATAAAGAAAATAATCTATTCCAGTGTGATTTTAATCTTTATTTTAGCCTTCAATAGACAGCGTATGTAATAGGATAACTGCATTCTTAAATAGCTATGATAGTGTTTATAGAGTGGCATTTCAGCTCATATCAACACAATAACTACAAGCAAATACTAGGAACATGCAACAGGAAGGATTTCTACGTGAGCTTTTCCTCTCAAATCCCTATTTCCAGAGTTATAGCCAGAGGAAGAAATATTGGATTTTCAATGTGATAATCTGATCTGTTCATATGTCTTAGGATTTTTCACTTGTTCAACATTGCCACTTGACTGAGGGGCAGACATACCTGTCAAGCAAGATCCATGGTTTTGCTATTAAGGTCCCTGTGCTTTTCTGCATTGACTAGAAGAAATGCCCACTAAAACAGAAGCTGAAACCAAGATGGAGAAGAAAATCTTAGAAATGAAGTTGACTAGCAAACTGAAGAAAGAGCTTTCTATTCTTATTAGGTTGAAACATTTAAGTATTATTACCATGACAAACTCAATCAGAAAAATGGAGGACATCTACCAAGAATATCAACAAGCTAAAGCTTAACTGAGAGTATGAGAAGCGCAAACTGAAATTAGAGAACCAAAGATAATGTGAAGTGTCCAGTCCATGTGGACTCCAGATGAGTAAGGATTACACTGACATGTTTTTCTTTTGCAATAAGATGTGCTTATTGAAGAAAACTAGCAATTAACATAAACAGGTCAGAAAGAAAGTTTGGATGGATTTCTTAGTGTTCTTTTTGTCTTTTGTGTAAATAAAACAAATTCACCAGGGTTTATAAAAGGTTAAAGGTGTAAGAGCCAGCACTACCTTCTAGAATACCTCACTCAGCCATTTCTTATCTTGGAGAAGACCAAGGCAAACAAGACTAGTAGTCATAGTCAGAAACTCTCCAACACTAAATCATTGTTCCAGCTATTTCTCAGTATTGCCCATTTCATTGATTAATTTTTTTTCTGCTCTGCCTGACTCAGTTGGAAGTGTCCATTTGTGACTCACTACTTAATGAAGCAGTGTGAACCCAGGGATGAAGGACAAAAACTTTTGAGGATTTATCACATTGATAAAGATGTTTACCCTGATGTTTATTGGAATGCACTGAATCTACATCCAAAATACACTGGGAGAAAAAATAAGCTAAGGCCACGACAGTGGGCTTTTTTTTGGAAGCCCTTGCCTGCCTTGTACTGTCCACATGATGGCACTGCACGGGTATCTGAGATACATGATGGTGGCCACAGCATGTGTGGCTTTTCGACACTGTAGGGAGTTCTTGGACTTCTGCAAAGAGAAGCCACAGATCCAAAGTCACCCTCTACCAGATGCCCATCCTAGGCTTGCAGAATAGTTTGGGCTTGCATCCAAGCAGTGCATTCAAATATATATATAGCCAAAATGGGAGGCTTTATCAGTGCTGAGTGATATTAAACATCACTGTTACAGAACGTCATTTCAGTATGAATGCAATATTAATAACAGCAAGTAGATTGCCTCTGCATGTCCATTACTCTGTATTATCTAAATCTATGCTTGTTGGACCAAATATCCATTAAATTCAGAGATGGTTATAATGTCTTCACTGTGAGCCTCTCCCAGCTACACCAAACTCCAGTTAATGAGTCAGGGCATTGGGTATGCATAGAAAAGAGTGAACGGTGTGACATAAAGCTTACCCTGAATTCTTTTTGTACCTGAGCGCAGCAGCAGTTTGTGTTTTCCTTTTGGTAAAAGTTGATGATTATAACAAATGGCATTGAAATTTGTGGGAATGCTGATCCTGAACAGAAAAGTTCTTTATGTGATTGTTTCAGCAAGGACTTCACAGAAAATAAATTGGGTAAATATGGTAAGCTCACCTCATGTATTCTCCAGCATTTTCCTAGTTGATAATTGGAGTTGGGCTTTCTGAGGTATTCTCCTTAACAGAACAATCTGACTCGTTATCATTATTACTTACTTGTGTTAAAGAAAAAAGTTGAGATGGTAAAACTCACATGAAACAAGTAAAATAGGAATGATGCTTGAATGATATAAAATTTTTATTTATTTCCTTGGGGACTCACTCAATTCTACTAGTCTGATGATGACTAATGTATCTGGAGAAGGAAGGTCATTACCAGATAATGGAGCCTGTTTATTACGTCTCCTGTTATTAGGATGAGCTATTTCCTCCAGTAGATTGTTTAGGATTTCTTAGGGATATCATTTCTATAGCATATCTTGTTTTTTTCAGGTTTTTTTTCCCCATGATAAGAGAAAAAACAGCATCCATGATCAAAAGAAGCAATTTAAAGCTAGAAAGTTTTTCTAAAGTGCATACACTCTCTAATATATCCTGGGAGTTGGTAAGTTTCTGTAACCACTGGGAGTGAAGGACTTGATCAATTGCAGGCATGCTATGCCCATAATGATTCTATTCAGGGGTAAGCAATGACAAGGAGCTTAAAAAATATGTGTGTTACAGCCAAAAACGCACACAGGAAGCACTCTGCATTATATGCCAGGTACTCTACAGATATTGCTCCAAAATGCATACGGGGTCTGTCCTGCTTGGAGGGGATCAGGACCCTAGCTGCAACCTGACCTATATTGCACCTTGTAGTCCTAGTGCACTGCCAGGATCAGTTTGCTCAGAGCCAGGGTTTATTGGGCTGTGCCACAGGCTCGTCTCTATCTGTGCCTTTGGGAAGTGACAGGGAGATGTGAAAGAACTAGGAGCAGCCTCGTGCACCCTCCCTGTCAGGAAGGTTGAAGGCAGCTGGCATGCCTTAATATAGGGGAGGAAGGTGTACAGCACTACATCTGGGCTGGACACTTCCACCCTGAAGAGCACTGAATCAAGCAGTAGGTGCTTTAGCATCATGAAAAAAGCCAGACCCTGGAAAACAATGAAGAAAGGAAGTGAAAAATCAGTGCCAGAGGCAGAGCACAAGGGCCGCAAGCCTGTGGTGGGTTGCCTCCAGTCTTCAATATCTGGGAGGATGAACAGAAGCAGCTTTCATTTAGCAGTCTTGAACTCTACTATTATAGGATTCAGGACGGGTTGAAGGTAGCATCTGCAGACTGCCACCAGATGAACCGCCCGCTTCCTCTCTTAATGCAATAAGAAGTTTTTTCCAGCCCTGTTCCCAACGTTGGCCCTGCCTGGGCCATGTTCATGAGTATATGGAAAAAATATTTCAGCCACATCATTTCAAATATAATATGAGGTACAACTGCCAATGTTAGAATGTCTAAACAGAACATTTCAATAGTTTCCCAAATTAAATGCTAGCAAATTAAATGTTATATTTATGTAACAGATTTTAAAATTTATCAGTTCTGCCTTTTCTGATAGAAAACTCTCCACTGAAAACCATATCATGTCAATAATGTTTGGAAATTGGCATGACACAGAAAGTTCTTAACCTTTATATCCCTAATGCTTTTAGGCAGCTGTTCCTTGATGTAATTTAGTACATGCTGGAAAAATGCATAAGATCTCACAAGAAGCAACTACTTCTACACCTGAATTTTTTTAGTTCCTCCATATATCATGCACTTGTTTATATATGTTTCTTATGATCCTGGAGGAACTATATCACTAATCCTTTTCACATTTATAAGTCTCATCTTATGCATATTTTGCCTCACTGTGGTGAACAGGGATTAATTATGCCTTAGTAACAATTAATTTTACCATCCACTGTGCAGTAATGTTGAAGTTTGCTCAGGAGCAGCACTTACGAGAATAGTCAGCACAGGTCAATGGAAGAAGTGATAGGCATGATGGTAAAAACTGGAAGAAAATAGCAAGAAGTCATCAGGTTGAAGGGAGTTAAACCCTGTAGGGTAAAAAAGTAAAGTAGTATGATTTAAAAGGCACGCTTTACACTAGCAATAAAACCAGATCATTTATTTTGGGAGAGAAAATGAGGGATGACAATCAGAAAATTGCATTTAGTATATTGCAGCCCATTGTTCTTCTGAGATCTTTGCTGCAATATTGCTAGCCTGATCTACTCACCTTAAGTTTATCCTCAGTTTTGAGCCTTTCCACCAAAAAACCTGAAACTGCATATATCTTACTTCCTATGACAAGCATGTTTCTTCCCAGATTTTCTCGGTTAGCACAGGAATGAAACACAGCATCATAGGAGTACAAACACCTAGCTTGTGTGCAACTTTTGGTTAAGTGTTAACTTTATTCTTTTCTTACTGTTTTTGTCACTGGTTTTTGGTTAATTTATGTGCTTTGTGTATTAGGCAGTTACAAGCTAATGCTTTTTCACTAAAGGAAAAGATAAATCATATAGAATGAATAAAGACACTTGGCTTTTTAATGACAGTGAGAATATAATCCTTTTTAAATCCTCTGAAGTGTTGACAATAGGCTAGTAGAATCATAGAATCATAGAATCATTTAGGTTGGAAAAGGCCTTTAAGATCATCAAGTCCAACCATTAAAGGTTTGAGGCATAGGAATGCTGTTTCTTTTTTTATTTCTACTATTTCTTGTGCTTTTAAAATCACTGAGTAAGTTTGGGAATTTATATGTAGAAGGTCCTATCTTTACATTTTTGCCCCAGAATCCTAGACGAAATAAGTACTGCTTGTGTCAGTGTTACAGAGGAGAAATGCCAACTGCTAGTCGTGATTAATCATCATTGAGGGCTGAAACCTTCAAAAAAGCAGTATTTAAATTAAGTGAATGTTGCCGTGTTAGAAGTATTTATAGAAATCTCTATGAAGTACCATATTCTAGTGCTTTATACATTTAGAATGGTTCAAACAGAGCATAGGATGGAAGGAATAAAAAGATCAGTTCAAGAAGAGGTGGTACTGTCTTCTTAGTGCTGTCTAAAATGGAGGGTTACAGAGCTTGAAGAAGCTCTATTATCTATCATTAAGCAGACATAATCCATCTCATAGAGTACATAGTGGGGGGATATTGTGAATACCTATCTCTGATAAATAGAAATAAGGAATATTCTGAGACTGTAAGGTCTTTCATCCACACAGTAGTAATCAAAACCAAAAGCATATAGAAAAGAGAAGAGCTATTGCTCTCCACTGCTCTCCACTGATAAAACAAAAATAGAAAAGATATTGTCTACTTAGAAGCATTTAAGGAAATAAATTCAGGTGAGAGTCATGTCTTTCATTCTAGTTGTGTCAGAATCTATGTCAGCTTTCTGTTTGTGCTTATTTCTCACAGTAAATTGTCGCTGTATAAGGAAACATTTCCTTTGATTTCTGTCACCCAGAGAATCTATGCATAAATTCATGTTATATTTTCCTTCTTCTTGAACCCTTGAAGATAGAATCTGTCCTTCACTGTTCGGCAAACCAGTGTTTCACAGCTGTTTCCATAAATACTTCATACTTTCTATGCTAGCAAAAATGATCATTTCAAAGGAGAGTTTTTAAAAATTCTGTACCACAGGCCTTCCTTACTCTAATAGTACTGACTGATGTAAGAGTTTGCTGAATAAATCTCCAATTTGGCAACATAGACTGTTATTCCAAACTACTCACCCCCTCAGTTCAGTTTACTAGAGAGTTTTGTGGATTTGAAATTACAGTGTGAATACAGAAGGCAATGAATAGAAGACAGAAATGGTACTGCATTGAGATAACTGTGTTAAGTCAGTAGTGCAGGAAAAGAATTTCAGGTGGAAGGCATTTTTCTTTTTCTTAAGGAAACCAAATCTTTTACAATATTTTAAAACTAAATGAAACTTTTTCTGACTCAATGTATACAATTCATGAAGACTTATTTTACATTTGCAATAAAAAAGTAAATTTGAAGGAAATTAAAAAAAATTAAAATGTCATTTGGGCAATAAAATGGTTTTGAATTTTCCATGAATTCTTTGAATTTTTCTAACAAAGTTTAATAAAAGCAGCATGTATTCTTGAAAAGTTTTAGTGTCACTGAATGAGCAACTTTTCTCTGGGAAGTTCACCTAATTCTGATTTATCTCAGTTTAATGCATGGAAAATCAGTAGGTACAGTGAATCATTATGGACATAGCATGCCTGCACCCCCTTTGGTAACAGTTGGCAATTTCTGACAGAGTTTTAGGACTATTTTTCACATGCTTAAGTAGTTTGCTCTTAGTACTACTTATAATGTCATAGTTATTATACACTATGGTGTTATACTGTAACTACTTAAGCGTCACAGTAACTAAAAGTTACTACAGAAATAGGCTGTCACAGTAAAATGCAAGCACAGAAGAAACAAAAAAAACCCCAAAGGAGTTAATGACATCAGGTCATTAGATCAAAAGTTATAAACAGAGCAATGTAAAGAATAAGAAAATGCAGAGCTATACATAGGCAGTCAGCACACAAATCCATTCAGAGCAACCTCAACAAGCTAAAGAAATGAGTCAATATTCTTCATTCAGTTTCTTTGCTGCTTTTGTCAGAGATGTGTGTGGCAGAACAAGGGTCAACAGTCCTAAGGTGAGATAAGGACAATGTCAACTGGGCAGGAGGGGAAGACTTCCCCATCTAAGTAGTGAAACATTGATCAGCCTGGTCTAACTTCAAGGCGGGTTTTGAGCATAAGGCTGGACTAGATGACCTCAAGGTTATGCTATGATTCGGTAAGCCTCTCAACTCCCAGCAAACTTTTGCTTCTATCACAGCAAAAATTTTGAGGAGGGTTTGAAGAAAAAGGAGGCTGCTACTCAAATTCTGGGAAAGTGTCTACCAAACCTGTGGGGTGTAAAGAGAAAGGGGAGGTGTATTTGAGGTGACTGCTACACATCCACAAAGATGTGAGGAAGATATGTCACTATTTTGATATGACTAGAAGAAGGACCTGAAATGGAAGATCTATGAGTTTTCAGTGATAAAAAAGACAGTACTTAATCTGTAGTTGCAGATGATATTATCTAGAGATAAGGGCTGAACAGGAGAGAGGAGAGTGCAAATAGATACCTACAGAATCATCATGGAAAGTGGATATATGTGATGAGAGGAAATGTTAAAAGGAAAGGTTAATGGAGGTATTATAAAGTAGGTGTACGGGAGTCAGGACCCGTCAGGACCAGGATTTTGAGAGAATTTGATCACAGAGATTAAAAAAACCTGACCAGATGAGAAGAAGATAAAATTCTGGTTCTGTAGGAAGAGAAAATGAAAGAACTGTAGGTCACTAAAGTGGTCATTAGAGGAACTGATGAAATGCTGGAGGGAGCCTTGAATGCTTTTAAGGTTGCTTTAAAATAAGGAAAGAGAGAATGCCTGAACAGAACTTGTAAATTGAAGTTGAAACAGAAAAAAATGTGTATTGACAGTTGCAGAGATGGTTAGGACTGAAAGTCTGAGTTTAGTTCTGGAAAAGAGGAAACGAATCTGTGAGATGAGGAGCTGAAAACAGGACAAGGCTGAAGGTAAAAGGTGACTCAAACTGAAGCTGATGTCAGAACACATTGAAGACTAAAGAAAATAGTAGTAGTAGCAATGTAGTAACATGCAACGGCATAGGCTTGGGGAAGAGCGGTTGGAAAGCTGCCTGTTGGAAAAGGACCTGGGGGTGTTGGTCAACAGCTGGCTGAACATGAGCCGGCAGTGTGCCCAGGCGGCCAAGAAGGCCAATGGCGTCCTGGCCTGTATCAGAAATAGTGTGGCCAGCAGGAGTAGGGAAGTGATCGTGCCCCTGTACTCGGCACTGGTGAGGCCGCACCTCGAATACTGTGTTCAGTTTTGGGCCCCTCACTACAAGAAGGACATTGAGGTGCTGGAGCGTGTCCAGAGAAGGGCAACGA
>NW_008795926.1:267449-299946 GCF_000699145.1 Aptenodytes forsteri
CTACAACTCCCTGAAAGGAGGTTGTAGCGAGGTGGGTGTCGGTCTCTTCTCCCAAGTAACAAGTGATAGGATGAGAGGAAACGGCCTCAAGTTGCACCAGGGGAGGTTTAGGTTGGATATTGGGAAAAATGTCTTCACTGAAAGGGTTGTCAAGCATTGGAACAGGCTGCCCAGGGAAGTGGTTGAGTCACCATCCCTGGAGGTATTTAAAAAATATGTAAACGTGGCACTTAGGGACCTGGTTTAGTGGTGGACTTAGCAGTGCTAGGTTTACAGTTGGACTCGATGATCTTAAGGGTATTTTCCAACCTAAATGATTCTATGAATCTATGATTTCAAAAGTTCTAATTCTGGAAACTCATATTATATTATGTTATTTGAATTTTTTCATTGAATTTTGTAATCTAGAGAGTATACTGTTCTTACAGCACAGTGTTGATAGAGAAACAAAGGAGGGAAGAGAATTTGGAGATGATGTTGAATAATGCTGGTATGTTTTTCATATTAATTAGGCTTAATGTGGTGGGCTAGTTGCGAATTTTGACTAATAAGTGGTTTTGGTGAATTTGTAGGAAGAACTGCCCAATCTTTGATTCACAGCTCTAATCCAAAGATAAACCTTAAATGATACATCTAACAAATCTCAAATTTCAAGATCAAGAGGAATGAGATTTCCTTTACTTTAGTGATCTCTGGGGAATTCAAGTAAAGACAGAAGTCTGCAAACACACTTTAAATGAGTCCTGCTAACTTCTGTCCCTGAAGAAATTCAGTTGGCCGGTACACTTTATAACTTCAAAGATTTTCATTACAACTATTCAGCTAATGATTAGAACACTTCTGATTAAGCAATTATGTGAAAAAAATGTTTAAACATATCTAGTTCTGATTAATTAATATGATTAATTTTTTTGTGTGTGTGCATACAGCTTTTTAGCATGTATAATGTAATATCAGTCAAAATTTTCATTTCAGTATCCCAGTGACGAATAAAATAATTAAATAATCTGACAGGTATAGCTTGCAAGTATATTTTTCTTTTCAATCTCTATGAAAAAATTAATAGAAACATATAATTTCTTTGTTCTTCAGACCACTTTTAATGAATTTATGGAATTGAATATATTGCATATAATGTAATAATGGAACCTTGTCAGTTAACACTTTCAAGTGGTGACATAGCTGTTCTGGTGAATTATCTGTGAATAAAAAAATTATCCACTTACTGCAAACAAGGCTTCTGATTATCTACAAAAATGGATTAGATGGTCATACTTGAAATTATTTTCCTATGAGATAAAGATTGCATTTAGAACTATTTTTCAACTCAAAATGGAGTATAATTTGGCAATTTTAATGCGGCAATTTTAATAAAACTAGCAAAAATAGTGTCTGGGTTTTGATCATTGGACAAATTATACACAGTTCCATTCAAGTCTGGAGTGATGATTTTATTCCTGTCACAAAATCTTTGCTCAGAAATATCACTTGCTTCTGATGATCACAAGCTGTTATTTATACTTTTAAAAAAGGGGGAGGAGAGGGAACATGGCACAACAAGAGCTCTTGGGAAATCATGCAAGCATCTTAGATGAGGATGCAATAAGCCTATGTCATTTTGTCTGTATAGGCCCAAACTCTTCCTCATTATGAAAGTTAACTATCACTTTAGAGTCAAACTTTTCCATCTTCCTCAAATGCCTGTATTTTTTTATCATGTATTTACACTTTAAATAGCCCATAGTTATTTTTACATGATTTCAGATTATGGTAATGTGAAAACCAAATTACATCCTTCATCCTTAAAATTCTAGCTCATCTCAGAGGCTTTTCTAACCTGAAGAACAGATTATGCTTACTTTTTACTTGCTCAGCTTCTTTCAAAGAATACAGCCTTCTGTGCTATTGTTCATTGTTTAGAAACAGACCACAAAATTCTCTAATATATTAATTATTTAGAATTATTCATTAATTTCCTCAGTGAAATTGCTTTGGTCTGTAGATCATTGAAATTGCAAATATTATAAAAATGTAAAATTGGAAATAGAATTTGTATACAAGGCAGGCAACTGTAACATAATTAACATCCCAGCAACTGTGAATTTCAAATGTTATATGCAATACATTATAATATTCATTATTTATACTGTCTTGTTTATGAAAATCACCTACTGAGATACCAGCAACACTACACCATACTTCATAGACTTTATCATAAAAATTTTTTAGCATTAAAATTTTATACATATAATTTCAGTCAAATATTAAATACAGGAATATTTGGAAAATATTTGATCATATGCTCCAAAAAAAGTTTGAGAACTCAAAATGTTGCAGGACTCAGTCCTTCAGCTTCTAACTGCACAACTCTAATACTTCCTTGACCTTAAATGAAAGCAGTTAGATTCTTAATCCAAATTACATGTTGGATCTCTGTTGCAACATTATTAAATCTTATCATTCAATTCACATTGATACTCCTAGAAACATTTATTGTAGTACTTTTAATCTCTAAATCCATTTGAAAATTTTTTTTAATAAGCAATGGAATTAAAGATTCCAGAAAGTTAATGGTAAAATGAAGTACAGTGTGTTAAAGGATAGAGGAGGGAAGAAAATTCCTAACTCAGGGATGCCTGAAATGCACTCTTGTAGAAAAGTATTGAGATTTTTTTTACTCATTTCTTTCCAAGATGATTTATATCTCCTCAGTTTCATTACTGAAGTACATTCCAATCTAAAACCTGTTGATGTACAAACTTCTATTCTGGCTGACTACTGTTCACCCCTCAGTAAGCAGGTCTCTTTTCCTAGTGTGTGCCTGGTTTTTGTAATTACATTGTTAAAAGAAAATGTGTTGCACAAGAAAAGTTTCCAGTTGTAACTGATTAAGAGATGAAGTTCATAATTGATTTTCAATGTGTGTAATGAACCAAGTTGTTAGAATGTATATATTAATACAGATGATAATTTCTTGTCTCACTGAATATCAAGATTAATTGTCTCCTAAGAGAAATCTTGACCTTAGCTTCACCTCAGCTAATATTTACCTTTGAGGTCAATAAATCTTAATGTCTTTCTCTGAAGGAGTCAATATACACTTCTTGTGAGCCTGATGAAGACTTAAAAGCATATACATAAATTTGTATTAAAATACATTGGCAAAACATGAAGAATTATGAAAAATTTGTTGTACACATTGGTTTTAATTATAATCCAACATTTCTACCTTGTAACAAGAGCTGATTGGATGTTCCTTTTTAGGACTTTCACCTACTTTTTAGTTACTGAATCATTCACAAACACACTCCATTTTATATATATATATATGTTTAATACTCACAGGATTTTGCTGAAAATCATTTTAATCCATACTGAACAATGACTAGGTGTTTAAAAATGCAACATAAAAAGTGGTTACTGCATACAGTTACCTAAGCAGGAAACAAAGATTATTTTTTCTTCTGTGACAGGATCAAATCGTGCCATCTACATATACTTATAACCAAGAAGTGTAACTCTACCACCAACAGGCCTTGTTCCTTTGCAGGGTAACCTGGCCAGCATCCACCTCTCTTACACCCAAGCAGCCATATGTCTTCTCAGAGTCTTCCTGCTCTCTGATTTTTGTCAATCCTTTCACAACACAAAACCAGGATAAATCTGTTCTTTTTCTTTTGGCTAATGGGTGGATATACACAATCAAAAGCAGATCACAGGGTGTTTACTTACTGTTGACGTTTGTCTCATATTATTTTCTTCATTCACCATTGTGAGAAAATTCAAAGCTATTAGCTTTGCTGAGTATTTATCTGTTGATAGGCACTTGGTGAGGAAGGATTGCTTTTTAAGTCTTTAAGCATCATGAATACAATACTGCATGCTTAAAAACCGTATCTGTGATATTTAACGGTGCCATTTAACATTTGCATGGACCATAACCAGGGCTAAAATTTACTTCTGTTTAACTAACAGGTTTCATTTTGCCAGGAGTGTGACCAGATCAATCGAGGGTGATTAAAATTAATGAAGCTTTGAAAACCTTGAAAGCCTCAGCTAAAGAGAGAATGTTTAAACGTGGTAAGCTTTCAAATCTAAAGAGAGCTTAATGAAATTCTCACCAAACTCCTTCTCACCCTAGCACACACAAACATTTAAAACAGCTGAGCTCCATTCCCATCATACTTTTTCTGTACTGCAGACACAGCAATCATTTTCCCTGGCAGGTTTCACTCTAAAATAAAAGAAACAAATCCCTGGAATGCAATATTGGCATCTTTCAGGCTGGAGTTTCACCCTGACAAGTCAGTATACTGGCCAAACAGCAAGGAGTTTGTGTGCTCTTCTTCCATACCAGACTTGAAGGGGTGTAAGACTGGTGAGTGAGAGACTGATGATGATACTTTTGATGATTCACTAGTCCTTGACTTCAATGGAGAATATTTAATCATCACTGGCCTACACACATCTAGACTGAGCACATAATGCTATTAAGGTTAGATCGAACAATTATGCTATGTTTGTATAGACAGCTTAATTAGTTCTTGAGCTCCAGAAAGCACTTTTGTGTATCTCACTAATGCTTTAAGCAGGCTAAAACTTCAGCTATGGAGTTTGAGCTCTCACTTATGCAGGACTCAAGATGAGTTTCTTGCCATTCCTTATTATGGCATGGGAATAGAAAAACTAACAGGATGAAGTCCTAAGCAGGAGTATCTTTTAGTCCCAAAATAACTCAGTTATTCACAAAAGCCAAAATTAATTAAATAAAGTATTTAAACGAATTATTCTCTTTCCTAACTGCTTGGTCTCATGAACCAGGTTGCCAGCTTTGACCCTGGAGGTCTTCCAGAGCTGTGTTTATTTTGTTCTATTTATGTCTAGCTCCACTGGCAAATATTTTGTTCTCATCTGCTTATTCAGAAATTAAAAATGTAAAAACCACCCCCTCCAAAGTATTTTCTTAGTGAGGTCATACAACCATTCCTATTACATGGCAATAAAGTCCTGTGACAGTGACCAAGGAAAATGGGACCTTGCTGCCCACTTTAATTTCCTAAAGGACCTGCTGAAGGGATGATATATTCTGTACTTTGCCAGTCATTTCTAAGAATGCAATACAAAAAAGGTAATTTAACTTGTATACCAGTACATAAACTATATATGTGCCCTACATAAACTTCAAAAAACTTGTCAGAACTAATTATTTAAAGTCTTTGGGAAAGCTGAGGGATTGTGATTGCCACAGAGATTTCTTTTCTGCTTTTCAGCAGTGACAGCACTTGGCTTGGACTCAAAAGTATAGCTCAGGTTTTCTGGGTGAAAGAAATTAGTTGACACTAAAAAATCACCTAGCATGTAGATGGACCTTTGCAAATAAATTGCATAGGACTGAATGAAAATTTCACAGGCTGGAGTCTTGTGCTGGTTTTGACTGGGATAGAGTTAATTTGAGAGCCATGTGACATGTTCATGAAGAACATGTCATGCTAAGAGGAGTTTGGCATACTGACAATTATTTTCACTCTACACATACTGTACACAGCAAAGTAACCATATATGTAAAAAGGATGCATTGTGTTCTTCCTTGCTGACTGTGACTAACTCTGAATTAACAAGATCCAGCATAATTTCAACTTTTTTCCCAAAAAGAAAAGCACAGGTTCAGACACTAGGATACGGGCTATTTTGGAAATGAAAAGCATAAATATTGAAACAGTTCTGATAAAAATTAGATCTACAGTCCTGAACCTCAAACCTTAACTAAGGAGAAAGTAGGTTTGAATTTCATCTGACCATTATTGCTGCAGCATCCAGAAAATAATTCCCAGATCTGAAGACCTATGTGCAATCCTTTAAATATCTGGATCTGATTCCAATTTGGATGTTGTGACTCATGCCCTAATTTATCTAATTAATATGAAAGTTAAGAAAAAAGCTAAAACAAATCATCTCCCACCAACAAACGTAATTGAATAAAGAGGCCTGGCACTGTGTCCTCTTGCTGCTTTTATAAAAGCATGCTGTCACTCTTACACAGTGGTCTGAAAGAAGTGATGTCTGCCTAAAGCCCTGGGTAAAGACACTCTTTTCAGATGGAGGTAGAGTGTCTTGGTGTTCCTCCTAGTCCTTAGTATTTGCTTTCAAATCACTTTTTTGCATGGAATTTTTCAGATCAGCTTTCTGAAACACCTGAGTGTCCCAGGATACTGCTCAGAAAGCCTTTATCACTAACACAAAGTTCAGGATTACATCTGGGAACCAGATAGAGGTATTGCAACAGTTTACTTGTGAAGACCTACGCTTTTTACTGGCGCTGAATCCTAATTAAAAAGCAAATGGATACTAAAATTATACAACAATTTGCAGATGTCTATGCCTTGTTATCTTTTGGGGGATTTATTGTAATTTGTGTTAGATTTGCTGAAAGTATTTAAGCATATAAATTTTAGACTAGATCATTAAGATAATATTTGGTTAGCAACGGTGAATTTGCCATTGATTATGAACTCACTCTTCCTTGAGATGATATTTAAAGGGGGTTCATCATAAAAGTTGAAGAGCTTAGGGAACACAAAACTCGGCTGAATGACCTTGCATACATTCATTACTAAGAACTTTGCATTGCCTGCAGAAATTTAACATTTTTACATTCAAATCTTTTCCAGCTTAGGGAGAAGTGTTATGGTGCTAAATTTGTACATGGAAAATCCCTGGTCCATGTTCTGAATTAATGTATTTGAAGGCATTGAAATCTGTTGCACCGTATTACATGGAGGTCTGTAATTCAAAATCACACTTTGAAACTGAAGGATAGAAATGGAGATAATAAATGTCTTTCTCAATTTTCCATTTAAAAAAAAATTAAAGGTTCTGAACACAATTTGCACCAGCTGATTAGAAGAATGAATCATAATAATGATTTTAAAAAGAAGTTCTTAATTTATATCTCACTAATTGCAAACATATTAGCCTTTTAGGATGAAAATTCTGTTCTGGGAATTTTATAGAGCTTGATGATATGGATGATTATAAAGATATAAAGTAAGTATTCACAAACCATGCTGGTGTTTGCTGCATAGTTCTTTAAGATCACCGTTTCATGTTTTCTTCAATTTGTAAGAATTTATTTTGGGTGTTTGTTTATGATAATGCCAATTATCCTGACATATATTTGGTGTAAAGGATATAGGGGTTTCAGGGTATCAGAAAAAAAAGAGGTCCAAATTAAGTTGAAAATACCTCTGTCAACATTTTCCTGAGCAGATTGAAAGATGCTGCACCAGGCAAACCACACAGCTGTTTTTGACTGAGAGGCTCATGCATATGTACAGATATATGAAATTCTGCTGCCCAAGACTTGATGATTTGGGACAAGGGGTGGTGTGTCCTGCATGACAGACCAAGGGTTGAGGCCTGCAGTCCATATTCAGCAGAACTCCCCCTGCACTCACGGGGTTTAATAACTTCAGAGGAAGCTTTGTCAGCAGCTGTGAGGCAGGTATTATTGCTGTCTCGTGACGATATAGGCACCAGCTAGTTACCTTCAGTTCAGTTTTGACCCTATCATTCATTTTTATGAAACTCCAGGTATTATAGTGTTTGCTTCTGTGACTCAATGTACTTCCTGCTTTGTCAGAATTTCCACTGTAAAGTATTTCTTTCTGGGTTTTTATATGTCTGTTCTAAAATTGTTCCTTTGGACTGAGACTTGGTATTTCAGACTAATGTTTTTCCTGGTCTAAAAAAGGGGAGTGGAAATTGAAGAAAAACACTCTTAAAAAACTCATCTGAAACAGATATTTTAAATTATTCTTAATTGAACTTGTTCTTAACTCCTGTTATAGAATTAAAATAAAGATGTTTCTTGAAACGCTGTTATTTATCAGTTGATAAGCTCAGTGATCAGATGTTCATCAGGAGCACTGTTTTTCTAAAACAACCCCACAGTAATAACGATTTTCTGTTGTCTATGTTCTTCAAAAATAAAGAAATTATATGATGAAATTAACATATCTGAAACAGGGCAAATATCACTAGTGGAGACAGGATATTGGACTTGATAGATGAGGTTGGACTAGATTGGACTAGATTGAACTATTCTTGTTTAATAAGGTTATTCTTATGTTTATGTTCACCACAAGGAAATGTGTATGCATGTTTAAGCGATTAAAGTCACCGTCTCAGAAGGCCATGAAGGCATGTAGATAGAAAGGATTTAACAATTGTGCCATATGTAATAATAGTAATAATAAGGATTAAAAAAACCCACACAAAATCTTGATATGGCATAAGATTTCTCCTAGTGACCATTCACGAAGCACTATTAGAACAATACATATGACAATTAAAGAAAGGACCTTTCCTTCTCTTGAAAGATCATATGTCAGACATTGTTAAAGAAAGGCATGAAATTGATTACACCAATTGAAATGTAGCATGGGTATTTCTCCCTAACTCCATCTTCCTAACAGCAATAATAAAATAGATGTTAGCAGTTGTCAATGAGTAAGGGCATCTATTCTTCAGTGATTGATCACTGACAAAGGTCTTTGAGGGGATATTTGTGCAAAGCCCACTCTTCATGTGTCTTTTCTACAATGACCATTTATTTTTCAGTTGGCAAATTAAAATTTTTAATAAACTAATTACTCTCATTCCGACTATATTTCAAGTCAGCATTTGTTTCTTTTCTTTCTTCAGAAGTTAAATGTTTGCCCTTGCATTAAAAATATTGTGGAGATTCATTCAGAAGCACTGTCAATATTCCATTGAGAAGGTGCATTAATGAATAGCAAAACAGTGACAGAAAAGTGTAAACAGCAAGTAGTTTATAGGTAAGGGTGAAGCATTACCTATGTCCTCCAGAACTGAAGCACAGCAGGATGCTCTCTCTGACATTATCTCAGAGCATCCTGTTGTGCCTAACTGCTGCAGGGACATATGGTGTCTGAATTAATCATCTTTACGGTGTCATGTCTCACTCTTCTTTTAATACTGTCTTGTGGAAGAAGAATACAGAACAGGGCAGTGCCAGGGAGCTGCTATAATCTGTCCGCCTTGAGCGCTAGTCCTTAGAAGAACAAAAGCTTGAATAAATAGAAAGTTACGAGTGTTAGAGGGCAGACATAAAAACAGAGAATATATAATGTCGTGATTTAAACATGAATGGGTTAAAAGAACTGGCATGTGTAAGCTGTTATTTTTTAAGTATCAGGGCAGATGAAGCACAAATTTATGCTTTATACCCTGATGTGAAAACAATCAGAAAATGAACTGCAAAGCAGGATTGGTTTTTAGGTTCAATTAAAACATGGATATATGTGTCTGTATGCATTTTTCTCAATTACTTGTTCTTTTCTCTTTGGGCAATTCTAGCTGCAGTGCACTTAGGAAAAAAGAGATAGAGTATTAAATTCAGGTAAATGTCATTCTCTCCAGTAAATGTAGGAAGAACAGTTCCTGAATGCCAGTATGGAAGGGAATTAATATGATTTTTTCCTATTTGCAATCATATTCTGCATTTACTGTCAACATGTCAATTACCTGGATTCTCTGCCAGAATGCAGGTTTTGAAAAAAGTCTTCATTTCCTAGTAACATTAAAATCATAAACAGCAGAAATGAAGACTTAAAACTTCAAGTCCTAAATGGGCCAAGGGAGAGAAAGTGCTAGCAAAAGAGAAGGAAGCGTCTTGCATTTGGTGTGATTAAACTATTAAAAATGGAAAAACAATTCAGTCATATTACCTGAAGAGTTAATATAACGCTTTTAGGAATGGGCATGTTATCTCCAGTAATGGGTCTACTAACTCTTTTGTAACTGAAATACACTTTGAAATCTACAGACTGACACTAATGAAAGGGGGAGAAAGAAGGTGAGTCATAGCCAAATACTTTTCTCCAAACTGGGGCAAACTGGGACCACAACCGTTGTGTGTGAGTATTTAGAGTTAAGGGTAACCATGCACTATTTTACAGTATTATTTTACATATATATTTATGTTTGTAAGTATATATAAAATTTATGTAATATGTGAATATGTAAATATATAAAATTTATATATTTACAGTAATATTTTACATATTACTGAGGTTCATGTTTGTGTAAGTCACACCCAGGGTATGCAAACAAAAGTCCACTCACCCCCACAGCCAGGGTGGTGATTCACCTTCAGCACTGAAATGCCAGTAGCACGGCAGGTGCTATGTTAGCCAAGCTGAAAAGTGTGTTGGTACTGCTCCGGCAGCTCTGGCTTTTCATCTTCTCACCCCCTTTTCCTGCTCTGTGCTCAATCAGCCAGTGATACAACATGGAGCAAATCAAATAATAGATAGGTCACGATTAATGAGAGAGTATAGAAATGGTTGGATTTCTTTGACCTGAGTGAGTGGTAGAAGATGCTTGTACTGCTTTCTGTACAAATAACCTGTCTAGAAAGCAGAATGTTGAGCTGTTTCTGACCACAACCAGTACCATAAGACTGGTTGGACCATTTATTAGATTTATCATGGAAATTCTTCTGCTCCTCCTACAAATACAGTGCTACTACGAGCCTTTAGGACATCCATTTTTAATGCCAAACCCTCTGAAAACTGTAAGACTTCCCAGCTGTCCAATACTGGAAGAAGCAGCTCTATTTCCTGAAATTGTCCCTCTCTACTTGAAGGTATTTGATCTGGAAAAGATGACATCTGCCTTGTTACTGCCCAACTTTTGCACCACGACCTTCTCTTTCCTTTCAGATGTGTACCAAAGTACCGAGAAAGGCACAAAGGTAAATCATTGTCTTTCATGTCAGAGTTCCACCTAACGATGTTGACAGAAAATTACTTAATTTACGTACTTACTTAAGTCCCTGTGACCTGGGTTTTGGCATTTAAAATGCCAAAAATCACAACACAAGCCATCAAAAGTGCTAACTTTAAGAATTACTCAGATGATCCTCACTGTTATCTACAATGAACGGCATGGGAATACAGCCTTACCTGTTGTCCCTCATTGCACACTGTTCAGACCAAAATATCCTCCAGATTTCACTTTCATCCTGTACACATAGGTAGGAATCATTTCTCCTAAACCTTACTGATGTCCATAATAGCCCCAGCTTTATAAACTCCAAATTAGCCTTTACAGAAAGTGGGAAATGTTTGGCTGATAGAAGTGAATTTATGCACCACTCAGGATGGCAGTTTTCAAGCTATGAAACTGTGCACAACCTCTTGAGGGCTTAGTCTGAAATTTCTTAATCCCCAGGCAATAAGAAACACAGATAATTTGGACTGTATAGAGGTTTATCTTTTTTTTCTTTCTTTTAATGAAAGATTGGCACTAGAAGGATATTGCAATAGAAAGACAGGTTTTTACTGGGCCCATTCCTGTCTGCTTAATTAGGAAAGCCAGCAATAATTTAAAAAAAAAAAAATTCTTAAAAAAAGTATGGCTATACCTTTCAGTTAAGCTTAAGGTTTACTGGAAATTTTGAAGCAATTAGTCATTTAATATTGTGATAGAATTTCAAACCAATAGTTGAAATGTCAGTAGAAAATAAAGTCATTTGGAAGAGATACAGAAGTTGTCAGGTAAATGTCAATCAATGATACTGTAAACACTAAATCTGCCAAAAAAAGAATGCACTATTACTTAGGGTTTGACAGGTAGAAAGGACTGTTGAATGTACTCATTGTAAACGCTATCGTATTAGCATTTATTCAGGCAACATTGCTACTTGAACTGAACCTGATGCCTGTACATATCCAGTCATACACATATCTGTTCCATATGTCAGTGAAGAGCAAGTGTATCACACATAACCATATCTTCCAATCAAGAGAAATGTCCATATGAGCTGAAATGAAAAGGTAAGTAACCTCGTTATAGAAAGCAATTCAATGATAGACAAGTCAGGGTAATTTACCCTGATGGGTAAATCCCATCATATGATGGGATTTATTGGCAATTTAATTATTAATACATCCTATACAGAGCAAAGAGAGGTATTTTTTCCTAGTCTTCACTCATGCATAACAAATATTTCTCTAGAAAAACATAAAGTCAAACACAGGTTGTTTAGGTGCTTGTTAAAGGTCAGAAGCAGTGAAAGAAAATGTCTTTTCCTGTCAACTGGTAATTATTAAAAGTTATTCTCCATCGTACTTTTTACATTTGTACAACTTTTTATCTGGTCTCCAAAATATTCTATGAACAGTCTGAGAACTTTCCATAGGACATTAGCTATATTTTCCTCTAGAAATCTGAATCTGAGAGCATTTGTTATTATGCCAAGCTATTGTTCACTATCAGCTGATTTAGAAGCTGAGAACAAGTCTTTTTCCAGTTTGTTCTTATTTATTTTATAGATACTGGTATCAACAATGTTACTACATTACTCTAAATGTTGTGAACTTTGGGTGTCATCAAAAATGTGCACGTGAGCAATTAATAATAAATGGATAACTTAGGATAGAGATCATTATTTTTCCCTGCATCCTACATATAACTTAATTGATATATCTCAATTATGATATGCGGCAGCCATATTCCAGCCTTCTGTTAAGAGAACTATTTGTTAATCAACTGAAATTTTCCATATTTCTTTTTCATATGTGACTTAGTCATGATAATATGATGCCCCTTATTATTGTGTCATCACAGCATTCCATACCACTATAATCTAACATGGGCAATATCACTGCAGTGAAATAAATGTGTGATAGAATGGGGAATATGATCTTAATAATAATAATATGATATTAAAACAGCTATTTGTTAATCAACTGAAATTTTCCATATTTCTTTTTCATATGTGACTTAGTCATGATAATATGATGCCCCTTATTATTGTGTCATCACAGCATTCCATACCACTATAATCTAACATGGGCAATATCACTGCAGTGAAATAAATGTGTGATAGAATGGGGAATATGATCTTAATAATAATAATATGATATTAAAACAGAAACCAACATACCATCAGAGTTGTGGACATATGTGAAAGCGTAGTATTTCTATGAGGACCAGTCTGTAATTCATGGAATACTGTAATGTCAGCTTTGGTGAAGGGGGAAAAAAAGGTGTACTGTCTTCTGATGGGATGATCCAAGGCTGTCTGCTCACTCCCCGACTTTTCAGGACATGAGATTATTCTACCATGCACGCAGCACTCCTATGTAAATGGGATCCGCTGCCGAAATCCCAGTGGCTGTGACAAACTCTGTCTCTTCTGGTGACTTCTGTGGGAAATTCATAGCACTTACTCATGTAAGTAGAGGCTACAGGGTCAAACTCATACACTGTAAGTTTTATTTGCAGCTGGTAAGCACAGCCTTGGGATGAATTATGAGAACCAAAATATAACCCTTGGTTGAATGATCAAGGAGGACTCTAAGATCTGATTTACTTAGGAAATACTGCACTTCTCTTCTGGTGACTTCTGTGGGAAATTCATAGCACTTACTCATGTAAGTAGAGGCTACAGGGTCAAACTCATACACTGTAAGTTTTATTTGCAGCTGGTAAGCACAGCCTTGGGATGAATTATGAGAACCAAAATATAACCCTTGGTTGAATGATCAAGGAGGACTCTAAGATCTGATTTACTTAGGAAATACTGCACTTAACTACTTTTGGTAATTTAGATTGTTTGATGGATATCTCTACCCCCACACACATACAACCGCTTTTGCTTATCTGATGATTTAAAAGAGAGGTCAAATGTTCACTCCTTCCTTGGAAGAAAATGTGAATTGTTTATGCTTGAGAGGAAGAACTGGGTGTAATCTACACATTCTCATTGCTCCATTTGATTCATCGAGGAGAAGTGTTTTTGACTAGGGCAGCAGAAACATGCGGCTGAAGGATGGGAAAAAAAAAATCAATGCTCTGGAGGGCAAATTCATGCAAAAGCAACATAAAAGGATGAACTGTTTGTGTGAGAGGAATCAATATTCACATGCAAATGAAGTCCCTGAAGTTTATGAAGCAGTCCCATGCTTAAATGACTCACTCTGGAATAATCACGTGAAGGTTCATTTCTAGTTTATTCTGCCACAGGGATTTTTGAAAGCGTTCTTTCCCCCTGAATTTTTTATGACTAAAGGGTCTGAGGAAAATATGGCAAGTGGAAAAAGAGGGGCTTTGGGATCACTTATACATGAAAACATGTTTTGCCCCAGAACTAGGAGTCTTGTGCAATAAAAATCAATGTTATGTTAAATATTTTGCACCTGAAATTTCAAAAACCTCTTTCATGTTCTACTAATATGTATTAGTCTTAAGTTGGTAGAAGGATGTAGATCAATCGTCAAGGGAAATTATAAAGGCTTTTTCAAGGACTTTTGAAAAATATTTCTCTGGAGCTTTGGACTCATGTTATTTCACAACAGCTACCTGCAGTACAAGAAGAGGGCCTTTTGTTTTGAAAAAAAAATTTAAAAGGAACCCAGTATAACGGATGCACGATGTTGAAAAATATGTGTTATTTGTTTTGGTTTCTAGTCGTTGTTTTGGTTTAAGTCTATGAGTAAAGAGGGTTGAAACTTGTACTTTCAAAGACAAAGGGGACTAGTTTATAATGGTGCCTTTCATCTCTAGAGCAGTTAGCTGGAGGGCAGCACAAAATGTTTAGTCTAAAAATGAGTTTAAATGGCTTTATCCAAAATATATACACTGCTGAGTGGACTTCACTGCTTTTTCCCATTAAAAAAGATCCCCCTTTCATAAGGATCTTTATGAATCTGCCTAATAATAAAAGGAGCACATTTCTGTTCCTTTACGGAGAACTTCATAATTTTTAGCAGATATGAAAGTAAGTGTTCACTTTGAAGCAGCTGGTTTAACCATTAAAATTAAGTGTTAAGGTCCCATCTTTAAGTCCAGCGTCCACTGAATGTAATGGAGTTTGGAAATTGACTTCAGAGCAAAGACACACAAGCTGAGGAACTTAAAAGGCCCATTCTTTCAATATTAAGAGTTTATGTCTGTTTTACAGAGTTAAAAGCTGGAGATGACCAAATCAGATAGTCTGACTTCCTGGAAATCTATCCACGTGAAAGCTGTCCATGTAACACTATTAACATATGCCTTTTGCACCAGTTTATTTTCTCTAACATTCAGACATTCATACTACTGGAGCAGAAGACATCTGTTACTGTCATACTACTTAGTACATGCGTAATTTCCTCACGCATTCAGATTTGGGATGAGGATACAGACATAAAATTGGGAGTGAACAGCTCTGACTAATAGAAAGAACTCAGGCTCTGTCCTCATCCAATGCTTGCAAGTGTGCTCAGACTTCATGCTAAGAGCCAAATTAAATAGGTCAGTATCTCACTGAGTATGGTCTGATGGTGATGGAGCAATCATTAAAGTATAACTTACTAATTAGTAAGCAGGGAGTCTCTAGATCCTAAAGCTTGCATTATTCTACCAAGTCTCTCCACGCAAACTTTTAATAATAATTCTGCAATTGATGCCCCTCCACTTGAAACACTGGGTGAATATCCTGGATATTTTTATGTGCATTATACAGGTTGTATCTCTTTTTCTTTTTTATTTCCCACATGGAGTTCATATATACAATATTAAAAGCTGTTCATGTTCTCAACCTATTCAGAATTTTAATGAGTAAAAGATAAATTCCAGATGATGCTTTAAAACTATTCAGGTATTTTCAAAGAAGGAAGGGGCTTCCCAGTTTGTTTCTTGGTAAATTAAGCAAACGTTTTTCAATACTTCCCAGAAACACCGTTTACCAAAAGAAATACCATCTTACTTTGTTTTCTTTAATTTCTGCAGAGCCAGGTTTGGAGCCCTTCCGTTTCCTCCTGGATGAATCTGTTCCCACAGCAAATGTGGAAAAACTTTCATGAAAAGCTGGAGTCTGCAATTCTTAACTGTCAGATAGCTCAGCCTTCATAAGCTGAGATGTAAGAGGGATGAAAGAACCCTTCTGCTCTTCGCATATAATTTTAAATACTTGCATACAGTTTGAATATGCCTGAATGCATTCCTCACCACAAAGTGAGCAATCTTAGCTTGTTTCCAATAACCTTTAGGCGATGCACTTTCAAGATGGTCACACCGCTAGAGGATGTGACTAAACAATATGGCAGGTAACCCTTTTTGACCTCGAGGACATGTTTGAGTCTGCTCATGAAAAACAGTACAAGCTCATTGAAATATAGAGTAACATACATAGCCTAGAGTAATTGGCAGATCAATGTCCCTACAGAAAGATGGCACAGCAGAGGGGCTCAGTGACTCTGAAGAAATTCTTGCTGAGTGAATGATATGTGCTGGTGTTTTCCAAGTGGGAACATCCAATCCCCTAAATTCACATTCTCATTTAGCCTGATACAGGTTCAGAGTATGGATTTTGTATTAAGACATGTGCTAAGTAGATCTTCTCAGACTCTGCCATATTACTTTTGGTCTTCTGAAATAACACTTCTAAGAATCCCATTAAAGAAGATAAATTGCAAGCTAGTTAGGTAAATAAGGAACAAATAAAAGACTATCTATATATTGTAGTTCTTGTTTCAGGACTTGAGGTAAAATTTTCATTACATTGCAGTTTCTGCTCCAGGACTATTTTTTCATTTTAAGTTAGACAGTCACTGAGTAAAAAACTACACAAACCACCTCAGGAGCAGACATTGGTTAAGTCATACTCCTTTTCTTTCCAGAGAATGCTCTAAACTCTGGTTTTACAGCCATTTCTTCTTGTGCTTCCATTCTGGCTGAATTAACTTTACATTCCTTGCTACAAAACTTGCACAAGACTGGAGGAGTCTTTCTCTACCCTCCTTCCAACCTGGTCTTGAAGTGCTGGGTAAGGGATTCTTTCAAAAGAATGTGGGTTTGAATTCCATCAGCCTCAGATTAAAACTACTGCCTGGATACATGCTCTGGCCCCGATGTTACTACCTGAAAGGTGAGAACCACATCTTCTTTAGAAATCGCTATTCAAAAGAAATAAATCCTCCCTTCCAAGTGAAAAATCATGGAAGTTCTGGATCCTGAACAGATGGAGGAGTTACTTGCAATCTTTTGGCAGGTACCTGGAGCTTGGAAAATTGGTGGAATTATAGACACATCTTCAGGTTTAGTTTTCATATTAGCTAAGAGGATGTATTTTCCCATTCAGCTTGTAGGAAAACCAGTCTGAGGTGCCTGCCTCATTCTGTGGATGCTGGGGGGAGTTAACAGAGGTCACATCACTGACAGTCCACTCTGGGGGTCAGAAACTACACACACCTTCTCTCCTGTTCTCAGACATATTACCTTTAAAAAACTGAGGCATATTTAAAATTGGCACCCCCAAGTAAAACTTTTCTAAAGATGCAGATGTTTTCACATGTGTGGATGCATTTCATATGAGAACAAGCCTTGAGGCGTCTAAAGTTTGGTAAATTTCCTGTGCCAATGGAGTTCAATTTTTAATTTGTCTTTCTTTTAATTTTAGTGGGTGCAATTTTCACACCTTTCATTCCTAACTTAAAAAGAAAAAAGTCAGATCTTGCATTAGGAAGCATCATGTACTCATAACATGTGACTAAAAGACATGAATGTCAAATAGGGATACAGATCTTTCTGAGGTGCTAAAAGGAGGTAGTTTCCTCATTTTTATTCATGCTCTTCTCTTGCCCCCAGAGACTGTATTATTGATGGGACCTGTTCCCCTATGTAGTTGCTGTTGCACAGTGTATAGCACAATAACTACTATTCACCAGGACCCAGATCTGAGATGATACCTTATTTTTCATTAGTATTTCTAATTTTTTTACTCTTAGCTTTCATAGTGTTTCCTAAACAGAGCATGAAAGCAAAACTCCTCAAATGGAGCTTTTGAACCCCAAAGAACACACAGAATTTAAAATTTATTTAGAAAACATTACTTGCTTTTTATAATACATGTATACAGACAATTTTCTTTAATTACTGACTTCTCAAAAGAGATGACTTTTTGTGTTTATGGAAAGAAGCAGGTTCTGTCTCTAGTTGTTTCCTGTCTGAGTCACCTTGGTTAACCGAAGCATTTGGTCTCTTGAATCTTATCAGATCTGAGGGTTACTTCAGTAAACAATGTATAGTACAGCAAATATTCAGCGTATGTTCTGTAGCACTGCTTGGACCTATATTAAAATTCTAGTATACCAAATAGTCCTTTAGATTCCACATCTTCTGTGGATATTATTTGTAAAAACAAGATGTCCTAATAACACTGAGTGAAGACACTTACTACTTTTTATCAAAATCAGTGTTTCTAAAATGCTTCAGGGATAAACCCTATAGTCTGGTTATCTTTCTCAGTGCTTTAACAAACTGTACAGGATGGAAGGACACATTGGCACAGGTGGCTGGAAAAAGATGACTATGGCTGTCAAAGATGACTATGTAGTTCAGATGAGATTACATTTAGTTTGAGTTCTGACTGTCTTGTGATAGCTATAAAGTCAATATTGGCACAACATGCAGACTTGAAAACTAGTGTGAGCTCATGTGTAGCTAAAGAAACATTAAAATATTCTCAATTAAAGTGAGTGACTCCTGTTCCCCTGTGAATTTCAGTGGGATTTTGTGAACTTACTGAATAAATCTACTAATCACTCAAACAAAATGGAGTTATATTACTGAGAGAGTTGAATATGAAAAACAGATACCTATAGAATAATGGAATGTTCATGTTCCAGTTAAAAGCATGATGCCTACTGGTAACTGATTACAAGGAGAAAACTCTATAGGGTGGTTTTTTTTCCTTTCTTTTTTTTTCAGAAAACAAGCACACAAAACCATAAATATTAACCTGACTTTCTCTTTCTTGCAACTTTACTAATTCCATTAGAAAACAGAGCTTGCTTTGGCCTCTAATGAGTACAAATAACACACCAAATCATTTCACAGATGCACCTCTTTTTTAATGACTTTTGCTGTAACTAGCTTCTAAAAGCAATCTACAACCCTCCAGTAGCCACAGAAACCCCAGATTCTGCTTTGGAAGCTTATGTATAATGAGAAGATTCAACATCACACCTAACCCTCTGTCATGTGGTATTGCCAAGCTAGGAAAACCAGCTTATTCTTTTAATCTCACCTAATGAAACACGTTCAATTTTCTTGTGTTCATTTATGGTTCCAAGTTTGTTTCTTCTCTTTAATCATAAGCTTTATCAGGCAGTGAAGAAACTCATCAAATCTGAAGGATATTTTTACAATGAAATGCAATCCTTTTTAAAAAACTGAAGGATGAAAATTAGCCGAAGACAAGCTACTATTAGGGAATCAGTAGTTATGCATTAGAGAGAATTTGTCCTCTACATTTATTTTGCACTCATGAATGACCGCATCATGGTAAAGGAATTAACATAATTTATATCAATGATTTCCTGCTGTGGTGTGTGAATAAAATAATACCTACCCTAATATTTTTTTTAAGTTCCAATAACTATTTTTATCAGCTATATCTGTTATATAAATGGCCAGTGGAAAGAAGTATTCTGTGCGCTCAGTACTTATTTGGAAAAATACCTTCTTATCTGCCTATACTGAAATAGCTTCAACTTGTCCCCCTCATTTGTTATGATTGTTTTGATTTTTTTCTGATTCTTGACAGATTATTCCTAAAACTTGGCTAGCCAGAGCTTTAGAAAAGACCACAGGATTTCCAAGAGTTAACTGGGTGAACTTGGTCAGTCTCTCAACCAAACAGATTCATTTGATTTGTCTTTTTCAGTGACCTTTTGACTTACAGTCATCTGCATTCTGTTCATGCTTTATTTCATTTTCTTTTACTGGAGAGCACTTTGGAATGTTTGTCATGAAAAGAGCTACATAAATATTAATGTATTGATAGTGTTATGGCTTTTCAAGCCTATTTTTCATTTCACTTGTTTTAAGAGCTACAAAATTTTTTACTGACTACACAGAAAATATAGTATAATGGACTTTCTGAAATGCCCTGTATGAGATAAAAATATATGAATTATTAATCCCATGGAAGTTAGTGCTGTCTTGCTTATAGACAAAATTTTCTGTGCCAATCCGAGGTTTGTTTTTTTTTTTGTTCTACTCTGTAAAGTTTGTGATGAATACACTTTATGCCTCTAGTTTATAAGTAAGCATATGTTCCTAATTACATCCTAAATATAGTGATATGAATTCATTTTATGTGCACAGTGTTGTCATCAGGATGCACTTTGAACCTCCAATAACTACAGGGAACATGGAGGGAGACATTCATACGGGACTTTGTTTCCTACAGGCAGTACTAGCAGGCACCGGCCACCATAGAAGGTCAGCTTCAGATTCTGAATGAGCCAAGGGGAGCATGCTTTAGGGCTGTCTTGACTCAGTTTATTCCTCACTCTTTTTTTTCCATGACCTGCTGACTCCCTGTCCTTTTTTTTTTTTTTTTTTTTCCAGTGGATATTCTGCCATCTGGGTTCAACAGCTAAGTTATAATCTGTGAGGCTCATTTATCACACCATGGGAGGGAAGCCATCAGAATCTGTAAATCTGCAGCAGAGCATCTAATACAGACTAATGAAAACAAATGGAGCTCAAGGTAAAGGCTACTCTCAAATCTTAACTCATCCAGCTGTTTTGAAAATCATGAATGTTTAAGCACCCTGAATCTTAGATAGCCTTTATAAGGTAGTGGCCAGATTCAGCTGAACCAGATGGAGAATGCATCAAGCCTGGACTGGTGCCTCTACTGATTTGCATCAGTTGTCGAGTTAGTATGAGCTGAGATAAGTTTTCCTATTAAAAACAAAACTCTAAACATTAATGTTCCATGCTGAAGAAAGGCCTGGAAGGTGTTGAATGACTTTTTTTTTCCACTGGTTCAGCTGCAGTCAATTATATCCACCTTCTCATATCTCAGTGTCTCTTGTTTCTTCACCCCTACTCATTGCCCTATTGTATCATGGAACATCTTTCAGGAATGCTGTCCCCCTACAAGCCCTGGTTTCCCTTCCCTGTGTTTGTATGACTGACTAAGGTATAAGATACCTAGCATGCTCGTGCATGCTTCTGCAGCTACGGAAGCAACAGACCCATACATAATATTCTTCCCTACCCACCTTCACCCAAAACCATAGGTAATTCTTACTGGAAACCAACACCAACCCTCAAACCAGGTAAAACCTGAGTAGTCAAGTACTGAGAAGGCTGTATCTGAAGACAGTCTGCAGCTGTATAACCTGCACTATACCATCCATCATCACAGCTTGAATTTGTTGACCTTCAGAGCATAGAGCAAGTTTCATCTACTAACTCAAGTGATTGCCAAAGTGATACTGAGATGTGTGTGATCACAGTATCTATTTATATTTTAATCTTTAACCATTCTCTCAGAATTTGCTAGTTAAGTGCATTTTAGAAATCAATCAATAAATAAATATCTCAGACTCACTTCAAGGGCAGAATGTATACCTCCCTTTGAGTCATAGTTATGGCAATATTGCATATAACCTAAGACTAATGGCAAGAATTAGTACAGAAGGGTGAGAAACCTAAGAAGCAGAACTGTACAATTACATTACTTTTATCATTTTTTAAAACCAAAAAATACTACAAGAAAGACAATAAAATTGGAAGACTCTGCAGGTATTTTGGATATTTAAAATACATAGCATCTTTACTCTTAAGCTTGAACAGAATGATGTAACTGGGTGTGACAAAGAATGCTATCTTGCTTTTTTCCACTGTTATGCTGTTTTTCTTGTTATCATGCCCAAAGCTGGAAGCCAGTTACAGCCTAGCTTTCAAAGCTTCCTTTTATCATAACAGGATTTTTATTCCTTCTAGTAGAAAAATTGGGTAGCTGTTTAAGTTGTGGAACTACTGTGTTCCATGCTTTTTGCCTGAAGGTTATTTATAGAAAAAAAGAAAAAACACTACTCAAACTGTTCAGCTTTAAACTACAGGTGTTTTGACTACATTTAGAGCATGTGCAAGAGATTACAGGTGATTGTCAGCACTATACTTGTTTTCTAATACACTTCAAAAAATTCAGTGGGTTATTTTTTTGCTGGGGGGGTTTCCCACTGAATTACTAGAGGATGAATGGAATATACAGTTTGTGGTGACTACCTATAAACAATAGATACCTGGCTACAGAGAAGTGTACTTTTTTTGTATGAAAGGTGTAAGAAGCATTATCTTTCAATCTGACTTGTTCCTTCCAGAGCAGACAGGAAATATGAAGAAAAGCATTGGTACTTTGCCTTAAAAGAGGTGTATTTTTAGCAGTCTCACACAAGCCACAAACACCTAGTCCAGAGTTTGAAGGGCTCTATGGGTTAATTTCGCGCCTATCCTCCAAATTAAAAGGGAGAAACAAGTCACTTAAATACCCTGGATCTGTGCCATGGTACTGAAACACATTCCCAGAAATCCCTGTTTAAAGACAGTAATATAACTTTTTACTGTGAAGTTGTTTTCAGGGAGTACATCTTGGTTTCTTTTCTGTTTCTTATGTCAGCATTCAGAAAATTCATAATGTTTGCTGAAGCTGATCATTGCTAGATGATCTTTACATCTCTCATTTTTCTGCCAAATTTTAATGAACTTTCTAATTGATATTATTAGCAGACTTTTTATTGAAGTTAGTTGCTAAGTTATGATGGCATTTTTATCCTTTACCACTGAACTTTCCCTAGGAATATCGTTCAAGTTGTTACATTGGTATTTCAGTGGCTTATTTGCCACATGTATTAATTTCCTGTCATTATCCTAAGACTTGGTAAGCTCCAGTATGCTCACTCTGTGACCTGGCAGGACAGTCCATGTAGCTCTTTTTCTCAAAATCAGAATCAACTTGCTCTGTCTTATGTTTTGGAAGAGAAGAAAGCATTGTTCCATGTATTAGAAATGGAAATATTTCACCATCAACTGAAGCAGTGTATACAGAGTAATGAATATGCATCACCAATCTGATGGCACTTTAAAACAGAAGTTAAAAGTGACCTTTAACAATACTGATACTAGAAGTACTCTGCGATGCCCTGGTTAGATCTCTGTAAATAAAACTTTACAAAATTCAGTAGAAAGAAAGGTGAATACAACCTCGTCTGTGTGCAGGTGGAGACACATCATATGAACAGAGATTGTCCTACAAACTGAGATAAAACAAGTATGGTATGTTTCAGACTAGTAAAACACAGACCGAATGAATATGAATATTGGCCCATCAGAGAGACATGTGAGCAAAAACCATATTTAAGCCAAATCATGCAGCTGGAATGAGATCTAATGGGTTTAAGCTGATCATGAACATATTTTGGCTGAGAACTTGGAGGCTTTGAACCATCATAGTAATAAAATCTAGAAAGCTTTGAAACAGGGGTAATTGCAGGGAGAAAATGGGAAGCTGATGTAGTTCATCAGGGGAACTATGTGGTGGTACCTCTGCATGATTTAGGAGGCAGATGGCCTCCACCACCCAGGGTGTCTCCTCAGGTCTTGTGCTCCCTCATCACACACGTGCAGATCTGGTAGGATAATTGCAGAGAAAAGGAAAATTGGCAGTTATTACTGGAGATATGATGAGAAGGGAAAGAGCCATGGAGGAGGTCATTCCCATCTGTGTATTAATCTAATTACACTGAAGAATTTAAGAGTGATTTTGTACAGCAGGGCACTAGATTAACTGAATAATAATCTGGTAAACTCTGTAGCTAGAGAGCAGAAGAGAGGAGGAGGATCTTTGATGAGGAGCAATACTCACATTGAAAAAAAAAAAATTAAAGTGCTACCATTTTGTTGAACAAAGTGCTGTCTTTCCACTCTCAAAATTAGTGATGACATATAAGTTTTGAAGTGATTGGCCCATTTATCATGGTGATTGCACTTTCCACAAATAACCTCTCTAACACTGCCAAGGCAATGACGCCCGAGCCCCGGGCTGCAGCACTTGGCTCAGCCCATGGGGTACCCTGCTCCTGCCTGAAGTGGTGGAGCTGGGGGGCTGCACTGGGATGCCCCATGGCAGCACCAAGCAGAGCTGCCAGGCCAGTGCCTCCTGTCAGGGGTTTTAGGTGGAGAAAGGCTATATGACCCTTGTGGCAGAGGAACGGGTGAGCAGAAAACGCCTCTCCAGCCTTGCAGGTGCCTGTGGGTTTCTTGGTGTCGGAGGGCAAAGGAGGAAAGCAGAGATGGTACGGAGATGAAAAGTTCACAGCTAGACTATGGAGAGTGCCAGGTTTCAGGGTGACTGGTTTTATACATCCCAAAGCACAGGCTCATTGGTGAAAACTGGATGTAGGTCTTGGTTTAGTTTTTGATCATGCAACACAGAAGTTTTTCTGTATGCTTGGATCTGACATTGGGAAAAAATGACTGCAGAAGGTGTTGTGGTGTTGGCCTCCTTCAAAGCTGTGGGTGAACAAATGCAAATATATTTCTGTCTCTGAAAAGAAAAGAAAGGCATTATGTGTACTACAGGCTGAATGGCTTGAATAGCGTGGAACCTCTGGCTACAACTTCAGGAGATTTTCAGGAGATTTCAAAATATAGTTGCAGGATGTTTAATATTAGCAGAATACCTATGAGAAACATATGCTTTCTCTGCAGTCTGTTTCATCTTGATTTCTAATTCAAAAAGGCCTGATCCCAAATTTCCTTATTTGGCCAAAACTCTGATGCCTTTATTACAAGCTTTGTCTGAATAAGGTTAAATTAGTTCAAGGGCTACATTTTTAGCTCTAGTAAAAATAAAAGAATAGGGATCTAAACTGTGAATCGGAATGTTTGTGTCCAGGAACTTGAATATCTAGTATAAAAAAGAGATTTTTCTCCCAATAGTTTCTCTTGCAATGTCTGACTTGGAAGGGTGATAAGTAACTGTGTTTGGACTTCCATAAATTTTACTGCACTCAGTACTCATGTACAATCTAACAGAAACATCGTTCTACACAGTACACCCCACGGTCTTGTACACAGTACCATTGATGAATGCTCTTTCATATTCTTGTGTGGTGTCAGTGTTCAGCAGTCTACAAACATTTGGCAGCAATTCACATTAGGCAACATCCTAGAAAGTGATAGGTACACTATCTACAAAGAAGGAAAATTTATTTGGAAGACTTTCTCTAAGCTGTTTTTGCCAGTCATTTTGTGTCAAACCACAATTGAGAAAACTGGTGAATCCTGGTTTCTCACCAGATTCAGATCCTTGCTTTCCATGCCACATGGTGCTGCTGACTCCTTGCACTACTGCCCATTCTGGTCTTCTTGTCACAGCTGTCTTTAACTCAGTTCCAGTAGCATTAGGTTCAGCAGAGTTGACTTTCTTCTCTTCTACTTTTATTAATCGTCTTGATGAGAAACACTGTTGATGAAGGAAGACCTAAAAAGACTGCCTGCAATGTTAAAATCACTCAATATATATTATCTTTTAAAATAAATGTTGTGAAAACTTCACATTCTGACCTTCTTCACAAATTCTGAACTGTACAGACAATTTCAACCTCATTTGGACTGCTGGAGGGCAGCATTTGGTTGTGGGAAATGTGACTTCGGTGGGGGAAGAGAAAATAGTGGGAGGAAGAAATTAAGTTGGGTAATAAACAAAAAGTTGGGAGAAATGTGAGACTGAGTAGCTAAAAGGCTGGAGAAGAGGAATAGGATAACAAAGTGAGGACCAGAAAAAAAAAAAAAAGGGTGGGGGGGGGGAAAGAAGAGAAAATAGTGGGAGGAAGAAATTAAGTTGGGTAATAAACAAAAAGTTGGGAGAAATGTGAGACTGAGTAGCTAAAAGGCTGGAGAAGAGGAATAGGATAACAAAGTGAGGACCAGAAAAAAAAAAAAAGGGGTGCGGGGGAGAAAATCCATAGGCAGAGCCAGAGATGGGAGACTGTACTGGTGACAAAAGGTAGTGAAAGCCCATCAGTTGTACATAGAGGTGGATTTGACTCAATATTTCTGCTGTGTTCTTGATAATTTATCATGATAATTGCTTTGTAGAAAGAAACAGAAAAATACTGGGACGTCTTATCATTTACCTACAGGAATCCTGCCAAACTCCCATTATTGGCCCCTATAAGGAAGGGAGTACAAAGATGTGGCCTAGTGCCTTAACACTTAAAGGAGTTTTTTTTCCCCTTGAGTTGAATAATTGTGAGATCAAAGCTTTGCCTGAAATGTACGATTATGCTGGAAACACTTTGCTCAGAATTCTTTCAGGCATCTGTGAACAGCCTGCATGATACAGCCCAATAATTTTGTCTTTCTTCTAAAAATATTACTTTTTTTTTTTTTCCAAAAACATTAGTTAGTTAACCTGTTCTTGCAGGATAGGCTTATGATTACTATAAGCTCTGACTTGGAGTTCTTATCAGCCACTACAAAACATTAGTTACTGTGAACAGCCTGCATGATACAGCCCAATAATTTTGTCTTTCTTCTAAAAATATTACTTTTTTTTTTTTTCCAAAAACATTAGTTAGTTAACCTGTTCTTGCAGGATAGGCTTATGATTACTATAAGCTCTGACTTGGAGTTCTTATCAGCCACTACTTAAGAGGATGCCTACAGCTTGAACATTTTCATTGCATTAGAAAAGGCACTTCAGAATTTCAATCTGACACCCTACTTTTGGTGTCAGCTGCTTTTCTCTGTGCATAAGAGGGAGTGGGATTGAAGGTCTTCCCAAAGAGTATAAGAAAAGATGCCAGCAGCAAATTGTGGGGATACTTGAGTCTACAGCGATGAGAGCTGGATAATCATTGAGATCCTGGTAGAGAGAAGTATAGGATGCTATTTTCTCAAACTCCTCTTTTTGCCCACCATAATACTCTCTCTGAAGTAGAATGAGCAGGGCTCACCAGTGGTTCAAGTTTCATTGACACAACTAATATTGACCTTGTTCTTGACCATAGAAACAGGTTTTCACCTCAGTCTCTATACATTATTGCATCCGTAGTGAAAGGTTTGGACCTTTTTCTTCAGGAAAGTTTTCCTTTTATGTAGGTTCACAATAGTGCTCAAGTATTATCCTTATTAAAATCTGAGTGTGGTGGAGAGTTGTGGGGATAGAGCATGATGAGGGGTTCTGAGTTTTGGAGATACTCATAAAAAACTCTAAGAAACCACTTGACATTAGCTGAGTTTCAGTCTACTTGAAAGTACTAGAACATGTGGCAGTCTCATAGAACATGTGGCAGTCTCAAATGTGAATAGTAAAATCTGCTCTGCTTTTTGGGTAGAGCCTTTTGTACTGTACTTCCTGGAAAGACAGCACAAAAATATAACTGTAGTGTCTACTCTTGGTGGACCACGTAAAGCACTCCTGATGCAGCACAAAGACTTTTAGGATTGAAGCCAAGATAATTACATGGTGTAATTTTACCTTTCAAGACCTGCTTTCAGCTCTAACAAAAATATCAATAAAGTTTGTTTTCTTTCAAAACAGACTTTATCTTATAGCAGCAGACATACAGAGTTCAGTGTTGGTAGCTGTGACACAGTGGGTCCTGCAGACCTCTGCAGCCTTTCATTCTCCTAAAATCACTATGTGCCAGATGCTTTTGAAAGAAGCAACGTGACTGTGTCACTCAGCAGTCTGAAGCTTGTGCCAAGAGTAAGACTCAGCCAGTGAAATAGCCCTCACCCAAGTGCTGTTCTCATTCAACTGCTGGCTGCTATTTAAGATGATCCTTTCTACTGAATTCCTCATGGAACTCTAAAGCAATATTAAAATATCAAATGTTTTTCTGCACTGCTGAATGACTATGGAGCATGGTATAGAATTTTTCCACATCGCTATATGTTCAATCTTTTACTCAATTTCTTTGAAAAAGCAATACTTCTGAATTTCATGTGAAGATTTTCAGGTAAATGTTTCCCATTAGATATAACTGATCTTATTATCATTATTCTGACCTAAGCTTTATGGTTCTTGACTATGCCTTTAGGAATTTTCTACAGGGAAAAATCTCAAAGTGAAGGCCAATTGAACTACATTAGATATTTTATTTTTTGAAATGTGATTGGAATGATAAACATTTTAATAACATAGTTATACACCTCTTCACTGTAGCCTTTCTAAGAGACATAGATTCTAACTTCATCCTTTCCAAAACAATCTAAGTCATGACTTACCAGTATTTCCATTTCCCTCTAAATATGTATTTCTCTATCTATAAATACTTGTCTATTTATACACACACATGCACACTTCCACTCTCTGATATGGGAAGCCTTGTATTAAAAGGTGACTTTAATTTACCCTCCTCCAATTAAATTACATTTTCTAATACATAATAATGTATCATACTGCTATAGGGCTGTGTTTTTAGCAGATGTAAACTGTAATGGCCATATGGAATTGCCTTGTCTATCTACACAAGCTGAGGCTGCAAACCATTGTAGTTAGCTGCGTATCCCATAGATAGGTATGATGTATGATGAGAGGGAGTGCTAGAGATCTAATGGTGCCATGTGTATTAAACCAGTCACTGGGTTTAAAAAAATAAATTGATTGGGGAAATAATATAGATAAAATGTGTGCTTGCTGGAAATGAAGAAATTAATGTGATGAATTGTATCCAGGGTACTACTAGGGTGTATTATAAATTGTACTGCAAGGTTTTGAAATAGGGAAAATTTATAAAGTGGATGATAATTGCTAAACAACTGCAAACTTTTTTAATGCATCTTCCGATAAATCTGCATAACAATGCAGTAGGGAAATAGATTATTCTGGATTAATTTAATGAATTTCACAAATGGATGTATTCAGACATGCTATAATACAAAGATATCCCAGGCTGTCTGAACAGGGTACAAGAGGGAATGTCATATTTTTTCAATTAAAATAATATGCTTTTAGTGTTGTTCTGTTATTTAGCTCAGCACCATCTAATAAGCATACACAGTACTCCCAGAACACCTTGTTTTTGTTGTATTCTATTTTTTCTCTTCTGCTTCAGTTTATTTAAGCAAAATATTTTCAGCTTGATTTTGTGCCTGTCTACCTAAAACGCAACAATGATACAGCCAACAATGCACTGTGAAAGAATGTACTTTCTTGCAGATATATCTGCCTAGGGATTTTTTAAACATTGTCTTTACATTGGCTGTCTTTAAACTTTCTACTGGAATAGTCCAGCATGAATGAAAATGAAGGGAGTGTGCAGTCCTGGCATTTGGTCAGAATGTTTTGTTGCTTGAATGAAGACGATTTGATGCTGTTTAAGATCATTGAATTACTTCAGATTCTATGATATTTAGTTTTTCATGGGCTCCAATCCTACAACACTGACATACCCAGACTGCTCTTTGCAAATATGCAGAGCTTTGGAAGGTTCATAACCCTAGTTGTGAAGATCAGGGCCAAAAATACTAGGGTGATGCGAATCCAAAATGAAATTGGGTCTCAATTTTATAATCATAAACATATGCACACATATCCCTTGCCTGTGGCTGTCCAACTTACCGTAAATAACTGCAGATCTTTTCTGCCTAGTGTCCCTGCATTCTCTTGCAGTGTTTCCTTCTCTGAAGTGTAGTAGTTCTGTGAAAGAGTGAAGAAAAGAGAGAACACAGTTCTCTGTGTCTTAAGCAGACAGTTAAGGTGTTTCTCTGAAATGTAGGGAGGATGAGGTACAAAACCAAGGAAAGTGGAAGGATATTACAGCATGAAGTTACAGGTGGCAATACAAAACACAAATCATCATGTACATGTTTAAAGTGTTTTCTTATTTATATTAGTTAGATTTTACATAATCTTCAGTGAAGCAGAAGACAGCATAGAATTCGTTGGTAGCCTGGCAGGTTTTTACAAGCTTTGAAGCAAACAAACATTGGTTCTGTAAAACTAAAGATTAGAAGTTAATACTAGAGTTGGGGCTAATAAGCAGTAGTTGGATAAGAAAAAGTTGGGGGAGGACCCATTTAAACAGAGGAGGGAGTTGTTCTTAGAGGTACACCAGATAATCTGAAAAAAGCATAGCAAAGCAAATTGGCCAAATTCAAGACACTCAGAGAAAACTAAATTATACTTGCAATTACAAAGTTAGTAAGAGACAGAACCTGCTTACCTTGTCACCCCACTAGAAGCACTGTTAGATGAGCAGTCCAGAATTTTGTTACTTTGAGGTGTAACCCAATACCCAGAGTTATGCACGTACATTCCTTCAGAAGCAGCCTAAGCTTCTTAGTAGTAGGGCCCTCTAAACCTGATTTCAATACAATGAAAACAAGATGTGACCAGCAGTGTAACACTGACCCTCTAGTAACTTCCACTGTTGGTAAAAAGCAAAGTTGTGAAAACCAAGCTGGAAAAAAGCATCTGTAACTGTTGTAGGGACTTTCCGTAACGGAGAAGTTGTCGCATTTTTCATGTCATCAGCATTGATGGGGTGTCTCTACTCTAAAGCTGTTTACAACTAAAGGCACATGAAGTTTCTTATTTAAAGTTCTGTACAGACTTCAAAGACCATTTGCTGATTGGATATTGCTTGGCTTTGGCCAACTGTGTTAATAATTCTTTTGAAGTAATTGCTTTTGCTCAAAAGAACTCCTTTTTGGATAAGGCTCACACAGTTTTGCAAGGTTTAGATTTTGGACCCAGCATTAAGTCAAAGTGTTGGCCTGGATCTGTTCCCCTTGCCCCTCTTCTTGTGCATGCTGGCCTAGGATGGGAATTAAGAGTAGGAACCATTTCAGACTTTCAGACCATCTGAAACCGCTCACTTAGAACCCCTTCTTGAATATTGTATTCCATTGCAGGTTGTGCTGCCTGCAGTGTCTGGGATAGAAGCAAGAAAGTTATTACTCATTGCTAAAGAGTTTCACTATGATTTGTAGCATGAAATAATTATGGAGGTGCTTAAAAAGCAGCTAGGGAAGATTTTTGTCTTACAGGCAAAAACTTCAAACAGAATATCTTCCATTTATTATCTTCTTAAAATTGTTGTCGTAATGCAATTATGCAAATGAGGAGCCACAATCACACAGAGTATTTGTTCCATTTTTGACACATATACTTACTGGATTGGAGCAGTATTTTAAAAAATTTAAAAAACCACACACGCACAAAGATGTACAGCTGAATTCAGGGAATGTGAAAGAGCATGAGAAATTCCCATTGGAACCATTCCCATTACATTGCATAAATAAAAGATAGAGAAGTTTTGGGGTGTGTTTCCCCTCCTCCATTTTTCAAAGAATGCTGAGTGTGGGGAATGTAGCACTGCTGAGGCAGTCAGCAGCACCTCTTCTTTTCCGATTTCTGCCTTGTTTCCCCTTTCAGACACACCAGCTTTCTCTCTCTTCCCTCACTCTTCCACAAAAGATTTCCAGCAGAGAGCAGCTGGTGCCTCGTTTTGGCTGCTTTCCCCAGACTCTGGGGGCTTTCACTAGAAATCAATGGCTGCTTATTTTCCCCAGTACTGTGTTTTTTATGTGTGGACTGACATGGCCTCAACCATACTGACCCATTCTGCTGAGCTATTTCCATTCAGACGTGCCTCTTTACAAATAGCGGAAATTAGTAGAGGGCCAGTGTCAAACTGCTTGTCACATCTTGTTTTCAATCTGTTGAAATCAGGTCTATAGTGTCCTATTCAGAAGCCTAGACTGCTTTTGAACCCACACAATGGATTTCAGGCATTCCATCAGGCGATAAATGCAGAACTTCACATTGCTATTAAAAAATAATCAAAATGATTAGTCTTTTGAATTTTCTGAAGTAACTTATTTGCTTGGAATTTGTTGTCTTAATTGCACTACGTCACTTGCTCATAGCTATTCATCTTCATAAGATGTAAAATCATTCCTAGTTGATCTGTCAGTGTAGCAGTTGTACCATGTGAATAAGTTCTCCTATCGATTTAGCAGTAATGAATGAATGAGTGAGTGAACGAATGAATAATCAGAGGATTGCTAGAATGGATGCAGTAAGCCTGAGCTACTGGTATTGCCTTTCGGCTTCTAGGAACTTCTGTCAAATACAGTTTTGTTTTATATCTCCACCTAATGAGCAACCATGCTAGAATTTCAATGAGGCAGAATATGGCTGAAGTAACAGTAGGTATTATGTGTTACTTCAAAAAGAGGAAGAAACTTTTCTGAAGTGCTTATAAACTTAAAACTTTGTGGAAAGATATGTTTGTAATGACATTTCTCAGGACTATTATTCTGTAATTTAGCAATGTATTATTGGTATATTACTAAGTTATTGTTGTGGTTTAACCTGGCAGGCAACTAAACACCACACAGCCGTTTGCTCACTCCTCCCCCAAGTGGGACAGGGGAAAGAATCAGGAAAAAAGGTAAAATTCATGGGTTGAGATAATAGTAGTAGTAGTAGTAGTAGTAGTAGTAGTAGTAGTAGTAGTAGTAGTAGTAGTAGTAGTAGTAGTAGTAGTAGTAGTAGTAGTAGTAGTAGTAGTAGTAGTAGTAGTAGTAGTAGTAGTAGTAGTAGTAGTAGTAGTAGTAGTAGTAGTAGTAGTAGTAGTAGTAGTAGTAGTAGTAGTAGTAGTAA
>NW_008795926.1:299965-371053 GCF_000699145.1 Aptenodytes forsteri
TGTCCTGGCTGTGCCCCCTCCCAGCTTCTTGCTGGCAGGGCATGAGAAGCTGGAAAGTCCTTGACTAGTGTAAGCACTACTCAGCAACCACTAAAACATCAGCATGTTATCAACATTGTTCTCACCCTAAATCCAAAACACAGCACTGTTCCAGCTACTAGGAAGAAAATTAACTCTATCCCAGCTGAAACCAGCACAGTTATCCAAGCACGAAAGAAAATCTTATCACATGTTAAGAAACTTTTAAAACAGACAAGAATTTTAGCTGAACTCATTTAAAAGTTTTCACACTTGCCAAGGACTTTATAGTTGATGAGTGCAAATGCTTTGGGCGTTTGATGGCATTTGGTTGTGAAATAACAAAGCTATTGAAATAACATATGCAAATGTGCAGTATATGATTTTCCACTAATTTTTAACAATGTGCAGAGGTGTAGAGCTCCAGATACAAGCACTACTCGCTACAAGCTCTAAAGCAGCTGCTGTCATGTACTTGTGAGAACTTTCAAAGGGTTACCCTAGGAATACTTATTTGAATCTCAATATGTGTTTATTCAAATGAACAGTCAGCCACAGCTTTCCCTTTTCTTTGAAAAGAGAAAAAAATCAAATGGGGGTGGCAGAACCCCACAGAAGTTCATTGCAGTAGTGGAAGGAAAGTTAGAAAAAAAACAAATGTTCTGTAGTGCACAGCACCCAAAACTGCTGAAAATTCTTCTGTGAATTCCAATATTCATTAACTGTCAAGCTGTTAGGCCTGACTGCAAGGAATGAAGCTGTCTCTGTGTCAATGCCAATAAGGGGCTCCTTCTGCTAAGTGGGATCCGGCAGTTAACACCAGGAACTGTGTGTGGCTTGGAAGCAGATCTTGGAGTTCTTTGGCTACGGAGACATTAGCAAGGATAGAGATTTCCCGTAAACTGAATTCTTACTGCCTGTACTTGAGCCCATTATCTTTGTTTTGGGTGTGTAGACACTGCAGGAGTTGCACAATTCAGCAATCTGTTCTCCTCCTTTCCCAAAAGCAACTGCTTTTGTAGGTCTGAAAGTTATACAGAAAAGGTTGGTGGGGAAAGATGCATTCTCCATTCTTACTGACTGCAGGATAATCATTAAGTATGACTTGGACTGTCTGGTGGGTTAACTATAAGCTAGAAAATAAAAAGAAATACCACACAGCTTAGAGGAGGTGGTATTTAATTGTTTAAGTATCATCTGAGGTCAGTTGTTATCTTATCTCTTAAGTCTCATATAGCAGTGCTATGGCCAAACTCCATTAATCAGTGGTCTGACTTATGTTTAGCAAAGCTTTTCTCATGCTTCTTATGTATGACATTTTGAATTGTGGCCTGAATCCATCAAGATCAGTCCATTATTTCAAGTTAATTGGATGCAAAGCCAAGTAGCAACATATCACATCTTTCAAATGCAAGGATATTTGATTCCAGAGCTTAGTATGACTTCTCCATTTAAAGTAGTTTTCCTAAAATAATTTTCATGGAGGCTCAACAAGCTTATTTTATCCTTTGCATCTTAAAAAGTGCATTTTCTTTCTAATCTTTCTTTGTTTATAGTGTCAAGAAAGATGCATCAAATTCACTGCAGGTCTGCAGAAAGTTATATGGGCAAGCTTTCAGTGCACTATTTCTTACCTAGCCTGTGGAACAGAATGTGGAATTCTGAGCTCTCATTCCCACAGATTAGCATTAGATGTTGGAATTTTACACACCAAAATGGTTTTTAAAACTCTGTTTAAAAAGAAAATGCTTACCTTTTTGAGAGTTTATGTTCTTTTATTTCTTTGTAAAGCCATAATTTTAATTTTGTCAATTGTTGCCAAAGCTTGAGAACATCTAGATTTTTGTTCTAAAAAAACACTGAGCAGAATATGGCTTTGTTCAGTGGTTTTTAACAAATTTCTTTTAAATATTATTTATTTATCATGAAAGTGGAAAAACAGACCAATTAGCAAAGGTTTTATTTCCCTCTTAGTTCACCTTCAGGATAAGACAGAAAGTATTGTCACTGAGAGGAGAGAAGAGGAGAGGAAAAAAAAAAAAAAAAGAATATTCACATAGGATGAAAACAGGACCTGAAACAAAGGACTGAGATGCTAACTATGACATATCTCTTCGTTTCAGCAGAGAATTTATAGAGAAAAATCCTGGAAGAAACAGGTATAGCTTTCTAATACTGCTGGAGATGACTTTTTCTTCTTTTTCTGGATTAAGAAGGTGAAATCTGATCACAGACTTATGGAAGAAACTATAGAAAGAGTTAGTCTTAGTTATTTGTCATTTTTAAAAGAGAAAACAAAATATAAGCTTGGCTGAGAAAAAAATAATGTTTTCAAAATTTTCAGTAGTTCATATGAGTAAAATGGTTTTGGATCTGTAATGATTATCTTTCAACACTGAATTGTTTTGCTGACTATTTAAAAATACCTTTTTTGTGTGTGTTCTTTATAAATCAAAAAATTCAATTTTGAAATGAATGTATGACATGCCATTTTAAAATACAGGAAATGCAAGAATCTTCCATCATTATGGCTAATACAAAAAAACAAATTTTTATTCTAATTTCAATTTCAAATTCTTCCAGTGTTGCCAAAACTGAACTTTCACTGCCAAAACTTTGGAAGTATTGCTGAGGTTTAAAAGAAGCATTCTCTCATTAGGCATATTTACACCCTTCTTAGATTAAAAGTCCAAGCAGAACTTGCTTAGTCTTAAGAGAAGCCAGCTAAATGCACTGCCACATGCAGAGTGTCATATGCAGTGAAAGGAATGGTGTGTCTCTTCTTACAGCCAATGCAGTCAATTCTGTAATATCTTACACGTGATGAAGGACAAAAGCCATCCTTAATGACTGGGGGCCATGGAATGAAATGTTGAATATTCCTTTTTATGAGCTCTATGATTCCCAGCTGGTGTGTACATAACTAATAAAATGACTGAAACAATGTTTCTCATATGCTTACAAGCACAGATCTCAGGCATGGAGTATTTTAATAACCAATAGCTATTAAGGATACTTATTAGGCATATAGAGCAGAGAATGGTTTGGATGACTGCATAGGAGCAGAGGAAGAACCAGTTTAGGGACCAAATCCATGAGTATAGACTGTAAAGGAAATGTGAACAGGTCTGTGTGTCGGAATTTCGAACAATAACTTGTTCCTGGAAAATACTGCTGTCTAGTGTTTTTATACAGCATACCTGTTTTGCCTTTTTTAGCACAAAGCAGGTAATAAAACTATTTTACTATATTCAGAAACAATTCAACAGTTCCAGAGGGCACTGGTACACATACTTGTACCCCAAACAATACATCAAGAAGACACTTCAAACACAATAGCAAATTGAGTGATGAGAAGTGTATCCAACCAGAATAATTGGCCCTGAAGATCACAATTTAAAAGAGGATGGTGAATGCCCTTGGGTAAAAGCAGCACAGAGCTCTTTCTCTCCACAGAGAACCATCAGAGGAAACACAGATTTCCAGAACACTGAAAAAAAAAATATTGCATGTTATTTCCTATCATTGTTTTCAATAACTAGGTTATGTGAAAGATACAGAAAGTATAGTGTTATATTTATGATCTCTTAGTAATGAAGGATGTTAAATTACTGATGTGCATAGAAGCACTAATTTACCCTCTTTCTAATAAACTCTTAAATCTGAACTTGAAGTAAGTTACATAGCAGGAAGGATATGCCTCAAGCAAAGCATTACAGCTATAAGTTACATTTTAAGGCAACAAACCTCTTATATCCATGTGTATGTTAATAACAGCACCTACCTCTTCTACAGCACTTTGCTTTCCAGAAGCACAGGACTTTCAGAACATCTGGACTAGAATTTTGTAGAACTTGTGTACATGCTGCATTCTTATGTACATGTGCTGTACACAGGTACATGCTTGCTTTGCAGTTAAAAGCCCGTTCTTCATGTCTTAATTCTGTATTGACACTATAATGGGACAGCATATGTGCTGCAGATCTACATGCTAGAAGGTCTGGTTATATTACAGGGAATGTATACATAACACGTCTCATGACTTCGCTTTAGTATGCTTTCCTTTATAAATAATAAAAATACTTTTCCAGGAACAGAAACCATGTTTTCTACCTCATGTTCCACGGTTTTAGGAGGGATTCTCCTATAATTTTTGTACTTTTATAGTACCAGTGTAGAATTGCATAGTGTTAGAAATAAGATTTTAAGAGGCAATAATAAGATACGTCAGCCTGTCTTTGAGGCTTCCCAAATGTCTGCAAATCATACTGGGTTTTTTGATCATCCATATTCTTTCCCTGACCTGAGAAAACATCATTATTGAAGCGAATATTTAAGTGGTCAAGAGTCACTTAATTATTGTCTGAATGGGCATGAAGAGAAGTGTGCTTAACATTAGGGCCAATAGACATACAGAGTTCACCAAAGTTTTATTATACAGTAGAAGGATTTAATTTATCCCACTGTCTTACTATAAAGAATCTGCTGATTTATCCTTATACTCAGTTTCTGTACATGTCCTAAAGGCTAAAGATGTTTCCTGCTTCAACTAAATGCTCTATAGTTTTTAAAAATCATCTGCTTTTATTCAGGCTGCTTGCTTTGTTTTAGGGCAGATACACCTAATCCATTTGATGGTTGTTAACATGACTAGAGCCAAATACTTAATGAGCACTTGTGGGAAATTTTCGGAAAGTTTACAGGACTCAGCAAGGGTCTGATTCTTATTTAGTATTTCCTCATAGAATATAAATAATCTGCCTCTTTCCTATCATGCTACATACATAAAGGATTGAAGAAGCAGCAGCACAGGGGGATTCTAAAACATCAAATATCCTGCTTTTTTTAATATTTGTGAAGAGAGATCATATTTCAAGGGAGAATGGATTTCCTGAAAAAAAATCTGCATATATATACATAGTTAATAGTGGTCTTGAAATGTCTAAACTTGGCTAATTCAATTTTTTTTCATTCAGAAGGGAAGCTTCCAATGATGTACCATTCAAAGCTTTTAACAGTAGATGGGATTTCTACAGGAGTCTTAGAAGCTGTTGACTAATAAAGTGTGAAGTTAGTGCCCAGCTATTTAGAGACTGACTCTAAATACACCCCTACAGTGAAAGGCAGTATGGCTACTGAGATTAATGGGAGCCCTTAAACCAGAACAGAAGTCCATCGACTAACTAAAGTGACAAGTAAGCAGAGTTCAGCTGGTTTCCATTGGTGCTTCTGTAAGTGGTACACATGACAGGACATCTTTAAGACTTCTGCAATAGCTGCACTGTTGGGCTTGTATTAATGTTGAGCTAAGAAATATTCCACCAGTAAAGATCATCTGTGCTGTTACTTTTTCTGACAGTTCAGACTTTTACACATTCTTCTGGGATAAAGGACAAAATACAGGATCCTAGAGTAATGTATGGTATAATACCTAATATATAAATACTTAATTATTACTATTGAGATAAAGAATTGAAATTATTTGGGCAGGTCCCTTCTAGCCAGTGGTGATTTCCAGTTTCAAGACAAAGCCTACAGTTTCACAAGCTTGGGCATGTAGCTGATGTCCTACAGCAATGATCTGAAAGGCAAGTCCATTAATTGTATATGAAATAGTCTGATTTTAGTACTGAAATCTACTCTTCTCACTGTCCCATGATGAAGGCTGGCTCTTGATTCAGTGCCACTTAAAGCATGAAGCTATACCATCGATGAGTAACTCTTTATGGACTCTCAGCCTGTCAAGGATGAGATTTTAACACTATACTGTGCTCTGTTTCGCACCTGGGTGCATACAAGCTCATGTACATCCCATACTGTCCTTATATTCCAGAGATATACACTGGTAAAATATTAATTCCCTCACTTCTGTTTGTGAGATCTGGGGGTTGTTCTGGGTTTTTTTTGTTTTGGGTTTTTTCACCCATTCTGGTCTGACAGTGTCATGACATTATGTGTTGTTATCTGCTTGTCCTATCCTTCCTGACTCCTTTTTTTCAGTAACTATGCATGCTCCTAGCACAACCACAGTCCATTTAATTGGTCCTATGAATACACTGTAATTGACCCTTCAGATGTTAAATAAATAATGAACAACTCATATATGTCAAAGAATTTCAGATCACCAATACAGAAAAATCATCAGTCTTAACAGGGAAGGAGAACCTCTGCAAAGTCTTTGCTTGTGAAATGTTTATCATACAAGTCAAGCTTAACGTGTCATAGTTAGTAATCCACAGAGTCTTGGGGTGGGATTAGTGCTTGTTTCCACTAATGGAAGCACTATGCAAGCTGAATAAACTCTGTTATTTCAGATACAACCCTTATTTCACATACATATATATTTCATACACAGCAGTATGGTGTGTTTGATACCCTGCTGCCGAGTGCTCTGTTAAGCTGCAAAAACAATTTCAGTGAGTTATATTGTTTGGACAACAGAATTTATTGACCCATCTTTTCAGGCACTGGTTACACTTTGAAAAAAGCTGGATGGTGCTGTTACTTTGCCATCTGTGGCAGCAATAAGAAAATGTGAGGGTGACGGTCATGATTCTTACTGACATCTTATATCCTGGTATCTAATAACAGCTGACAAAGAGGCACCTGCATATGTTCCTCGAATTCTTTAAAGGTTACAGACTCAAAGCTAGCAAAAACAAAAGACCACCATGCAAAGTGATTTTGATGTGCAAATTTTGTTTATGTGAACTAAGTATTGAAGAAACCATAATAAGAGCTACATCTAAAAATGTTATCAGTAGCAACACCACCAGGGTTTCTATTCCTGATGGGCCTAGTCATATCAAAGCTCTGGCAAAGATGAGAAATAAAATAGCATCATGTATTTTTCTTTAGTTGAATTCCTTTGGGTTCTATTCCTACAGCATTTATCAAAACAGCACTTTTCAGCAGCTCCTCTGAGGATAACAGCATTCCATTTCAGTTCACAAAGTTAGTGTGATATTGTTGGACCAGGCCTAGGGCAGAGGAGGAGGGAGAGAGGGGAAACAACCAAGCAAAATCTTTCAGCCATCCAAAAGAGAGGAATGATGTCTTTCACATTTTGCAGTCCATGAGTATTTTCTCTGAAATCAGATCAAAATTTTACTTAATAACTTTTATGGAGTGCACAATGGCAGAAAGTTAGCACTTGCATATCATATCAAAACAAGTTATCATAGATACAGCTACTTCTTTGAACAGTAATTTGAACACTGGGATAAAAATCCAGATGGCACCTATTCTGTCTCTTCTCTGTTAACCTAACTGTGCTACTCTACTTTTTTTTTTTTTAAAGAGTTTCAGTATTTTTGTGAAGTAGCAATTCTTGCATATGGACTTAATATTATGTTTATTTCCCAGCTTGCCTGCTAAAAAGCAAATTCTGGATTGCAGTGTCATATCCATGAGAATATCAACTCTGCCTTGGGAGTTTACCTAAGAAGTTCCCCTCTAATTTCCAAGTACTATGGATGCTACACAGGAATTTTTGCAATAGCAAGGTGCAAGTGAGAAAGAAAGGTATCCATACTACTAATCCCTGGCTTCAGTACTTTGCACTATAAAGTAGAAATGGGAAGGAGGGTTTTTTTTTCCTTTTTTTTTTCCCTAAGCAGTTTATGTTTCCAATATTAAACAATTTCATGTTAGCTACAAATAGAGAGAAATACAGTTTTAAAAGTATTCAAATGAGACCCTCTGTGGATGGGATCATCTCCCTTAACTTTAGACATCCATATTTGAACTATTTGTTTAGATTCCCTTGACAACAAATGGAGAGAAATAAACCTTTCTAAAGTATGATTCATCTTATCTATTTCAGACATCTACCTTAGGATGAGATAAATTGCGTTCTAGAGATACCAATTTTTCTCTATTGACTGCAAATAGTATCCAGATTATTAACCGAGAGATAGGTGTCTGTAACGTCTAAACTTCTCATGCAGAAAAAAATCATACATCTGAAGTTAGAGGAGAACTATATTTCAGTTCTAGAAATATTCTTGCCAGCTCAGTTTAAGAAAAATACAACTGTTAGCTGCAATACATCTCTTTTAAGACAAACATAGCACCACTGATGCCTTTTTATTCTCCCTTTATCCATATAGCTGTCAACCACAGGTAACAAGTTTGTGCTTATGGATAATGTTTTTAATTCAGATATATCACTGAATCTGTGCCAAGACTGAAAAGTAATTTAGGGTCATATCGGACATGTTAACATGGAACACTGTTAGACTGAGGTTTACATCCCAAATGTCAACACACACGACAATGTGAATGTAATCCTCTCTTGTGACTTTTGCCTTTTTAGTACATCCAAGGTGAACAATAATATCTAAAGTGGAGAAAATGCCACTGAGGAGATAAATTAAAATCTCTTTTAGGAACAAACTACATCACAGAGCAAAACGGTTAGGATCAGATGCATGGGTTTAAATCCTAGCATAAGAATTCTAGAAGATTCAGGACAGGAGATCTGCCCTTAATCATGCCGCTTACTGGCATGAACAGATTGGAATTCTATCAGACACTGCATGTGCCAAGTTGGTTGTGATGGATTGAGAATGAAGCACAGAAAGACACATCCTATTATGACCTTAGCATTGTATGTACTATTTTGGAATGGTCAAATGTCTTTTCATAGGAAAACGCTGATGTTTGGAAAAAGTGACATCTCAACAGGCTATATCTGGGAAACAACTTGAGGTCACAACAATACAACACCAAATTGAGACAGAGCACAGTCAATTAGTCGCTGAGAAAAAATCTCTCTATGAGCAATGATTTAAGCTAGTAATTCTTAAAAATTTAAAGTGCTTGCCTTGCTATTCAATGGGATATTGCTAACTGCAGTCTTTTCATATTCTGTAGATTCTTTCAGTAAAACAAGAGATAATAACTTTGTGTTCTGTAAGCTGAAAACGAAAATCAGATACATATGTTCAAACCATTTGTTGAATGTTGTTTTTTCAGGAGAGAGGTTGAATATATGGATTCTAGGGGTGAATATGCCACTGAAATAAGTACATTGATGTAGTCTCCAGTTTACAATGCGGTTGACAGGAGCCACCGTTACATTTTTCCTAAGCACAAAAAGGTGCATTGTAGTCAAAGGGCACTTCACTTCGACTAAGCAAAATGGTAAATTTGTAGCCAAAATCCTTTCACAGGCAGCAGGATGACACTGGAAGAGGCTGAGTGAGGAAGAGTCGCGTTGCTACCTGAGTGCCTTGAAAGATGGCTGCTCAGATGGCAAGTGCTCAGAGCCTGCAGGGAATATGGGTGAGCACGCAAACAACCCTTTAGAAAAGGCAATGTACTTCCACTTCTGTGCTTTGTGAGATAGTCATGTAGCACCACTGCAATGGGGAGACAGGAGTACAGCTCCACTCAGTGCTCTTTGCTACTTAAAGTCTTTTTCTTCCCTGGAGTTTTTAATCTCTCCTTCGTGACTGCTAGTTTACAATGGTGTTAGCTACCGTAACTTAAGTCTATTCTGGCGACACTTCAAAGAACAAATGCAGAAATGCATGAAAGAAGAGGTACTTCATGTGCCAGTGGAATTTTGCTTCCACGGGAGAAGTGCAGTGGCTGGGAGTCCTTTCTGGGTTGGAAACTTGCCACAGAAAAGATTTCTATAAACCCCTCTGTCAAGAAAGAATGCAGGGGTTTTGTTCCGTGATATTCAGCATCTTAAATGAAATGCAAAATGACAGTTACCTGTCCTGCAGAGCACTGGTGACTGAAGCACATGGGAAACAAATCAGTAAACAGTTGAAGGACAGACTCTCTTTCTTCCTACATAACTATCTGTACTACAATTATCTGTTACGACTAAATCAATATAATTAGTGTAATACGTGGATACCATTCTTAAAAATGTTAGTGAACAGAATTTTTGTGGCTTGCTTTTTAATAAAAGAAATGTTCTGTGAACTTGTTTCTTAGACATATTTTAATAGTATTAAACTACGTTAGCAAAATGGTTAATTAGAGTCCTCATGCTTCTAATTGTTGTGTATATGTATGTGCAGTAATTGTACAGAGAAATGCAACTGAGCTGTTACGTATTCATAATACCGAGCCTAAGTGAAATGCACCTTCTTTGTTAAGGCCCCAGTTATCAGCCATCGAAGTATCCACAGAATGATACAGAGCCAAGGCTAATGGGGATGTTTTGTGGTTTTTACTTTGGGATGCACACAGTGCCTCCAAAGGAAGCAAAATACCCAAAGGAAGAGTCTGGATCTGTAGACACAAGGAAGAGGCAGAAATGCTAAGACTCAATTACAGAAAAGTCGGGAATTATTATGATAACCTAGAGACCTCCTACCTTATCAAGAAACCCATATGCCACATGTCACGGCAGCACTCCATGGACGTACTGCATGTGCTATGGTCATAGGTCCTTGGAATGTTAGGGCAGGAGCACAGCCAAAGTATGCACAGTGGTGTAGTGTAGGGATAGAGTCCCTCTGTTGTCCTGAATATGTGTCCTGGCATCAGGGAGCATCTGATCTGTCCCTGCAGTATGGGGTTTGTCTCTTGCCTTCTTGTCAGGTTCCATCATTCCAGAAGAATGGTAGTGGTTAGCTGATGTGAGTGTTCCTCATGTTGGTGTGTGTTTTGCTAGGGTCAGTGTCAGACTGTATCATCACAGCAAGTTGAATTGGTGTTTGTAGAACAGGCTAGATAGAGCTGGACAGTTCTTATTGCCCAGATTTGTTGTTTAACACTGCTGGCATGTTCAGATAAGCATCTGAGGATTGGGACTCTCAAGTAATATTTCACATTTTTCTTTTTTACACTAAGGCACAGAATCATTGTTTAGAAAGGAAAGCTGAAGGATTGATGCCATCATGTGTCTCCAGAATTGGAGGCAAGAAATCCATTTTTGCATGTATTGGGAACAGGTAAAAAGTGATTAAAGCCATGAAACAAAAGGTAGAAGTCTCCTTTTCCTGGTCCAGTAATACAAGTACATCCATTTTACAGTGTTATGTGGTAGATGATTATGACATACCTTAGGCTTTGATTCAGATCTCTCCTCAAAAGAGGGTAGACTTGAATTTGGATCTAATTTCCAGTAGATCATACTTGAAAATCATGACCCTCTTGTGCACTCTGTTCCCTTTGTCTGTTAATCTATGGCAACAAAGTGGAATAGCATCAACAAAGAGATGAAGACAGCCCCACTTGAGAATACTTTGGTAGTTACCTTGTTATCTTTGGAAATGCAAGGTTTAGTTTCTTCTTCCTGCTCTAGATGTGGTTGAATGATGCTGACCTAAGAGATTTGCCAACTCCAGGTCTAAGCAGTTTTAAGTGCTTAAGAATTAGGCATGGTCTAAGACTGCTACCGTATAAAACTTCATAAACAAGACTGACAGCAGCTCTGAGATTTGGTGGGAGACTGGAGATGCTGTTGACATCCCATGGTTTTTCATATGCATGCAGTGGCTGCATTGCTCTCGACATTTTACTACAGGACCAAGAAGTAGATAGGTCATTTCACTTGATGTTGCACATCTAGCCTCAGGCAGGCCTGCAGGCTCACTCTATAAGCAGGGAAAGTTATCTGTGGAATGGAAATCAGAGTTTTGACTGTTGTGATTCTGCCATTTCTAGACTTGAATACCTTTCTTTTGTTTCCTACAGCTTGTTCAGATGTCATATAAATACAGAAAATCTATGTTTATAGGCTGTAGCCTACCCCAAGGGATGACAGATAACCACTGATAATAGACACCTACCTTCAAATGCCACAACTGACTCTGGAATGTCTGCATCCCTCCTCTGTCAGTAGAAGGAGCTTGCAAGTATAACAGAGTAATTTTTAGAGAGCTAACTTACGTGAGACGAATTCTACACTCGTTGCCTAAAAACTGGACTGAGGGGCCTAAAACGGCAGTGGGTGCTCATGTCCTGAATGTCTTACTTAAAACCACAGAAGAAATTCATGGAAGAGAGGTTTGCAGTAGAAAGCAGACATTATTAGAACTAATCTAGAGACTTAACCCGACGGCCATTTTATTGAAGCATAAGCATGGTTTTTATAAAAGCACACACATTTACCTGGAGAGGCCATCATCCTTAAAAAGGTAATTCCTTTTAGCACTGTTATTAGTTTACTAAGCTATTAATTGAATTATTATGTCAGTGAATTTTGTGGATTAAAATTAACATCTATCAAAAACTTAGAAAAAATAAACCTATAGTTTTTTAATGTTTTATATTTAATGCACTTGCAATTTCCTCTTGTCATTTCTAGTCAACAGTAGTGACATTTCACTGATATCCTTAACAGTGCTTGGTAATCTCCTCTGAAGGCAGAGTAAGCAAGAACTAAGTCATCATAGCTAAGAGACCAATCAAAGGTTTGCACAAGGCAATATAAAACAATTTTGATGTATTGATTTTGGTTTTTTTTCATTATTTGTACTGTTTACTCATGTCTTCAATTGGATTTGTCCTGAAACTGAATCCTGAAACCTTTGGGGGAGAGGGCTTACAAAATAAACAATGACTTAACACTGTAACGTTACTGACCAACCAGTTGTAGAAGTTTGCAGAAGATTAAGATCCCATAAACTGGTTAAGATTTTGAGTAGACAATGGACTTCTCTTGTCATTTTTTTGCCCAGCTAAGAATCTCTTAGCACCAGTATTGTAAAGCATCTGAACCTGGCTAAACTCAGCTTTGCTTTCAAACCATGATTTGACTGCTTGATTTTTACTCTTTCCAGATTTTTCTGTATTTGTAAAACCTTTTAACAATGGCAAAAAATCTGGCCCTGCTACATACCTCCTTTTAAAAACGGTGCTTCTGCTATTTTCTAACTTTCCTACAACATTTCAACAGAAGTCCTACAGCATGTACTCAAAATAGTGTTTCCTGATTCTTGCTCTCTCTCATTTTATGTGATATCTGAAATTAATTAACTTACAAATGTGCCATGCTATCAAAATTTTTTATAATTCTGTTTCAGAGTGTTTGGGCATCACAAACTTATTACACAAGGGGCAATTTGATTTTTACTGGTACAGTAGCTTGTGCCTGAAGACCACCCTTAGAGAGGCCCCAAGTGTCTTTACACTCCAGTGGGCTCATTGTAAAAGTAACATAATAGGATGAAGCATGGGGCCGGGGGTGGGGAGGGGGAGGAAGTGGTATGCAACTCTAGCAGTAAGTTTGGCAGTAATGAACAATTCAAACAGCCTGATACCAAATCAAAATGTAACCTGACTTTTCCTGAATTTGAAAAGAAAGAAGGAAGGAAGGAAGGAAGGAAGGAAGAAAGGAAGAAAGAAAGAAGGAAGGAAGGAAGGAAGAAAGGAAGAAAGAAAGAAAGGAAGAAAGGAAGAAAGAAAGAAGGAAGGAAGGAAGGAAGGAAGAAAGGAAGAAAGAAAGAAAGAAAGAAAGAAAGAAAAAGAAAAAGAAAAAGAAAAAGAAAAAGAAAAAGAAAAAGAAAAAGAAAAAGAAAAAGAAAAAGAAAAAGAAAAAGAAAAAGAAAAAGAAAAAGAAAAAGAAAATGAAAAAGAAAAAGAAAGAAAGAGGAAAAGAAAGAGGAAGAGGAAGAGGAAGAAAGAAAAGAAAATGTTTCGACTGAAACATAATTACCTTCTATTTCTGTAGATCACATGACCAGGTTTTCTCTGGTATTCTCTTTCCTGTAGATTTTAAACCTCGGTGGGTGGTTAAGTTTATTAAAAAAAACAAACAAACCAACAAGCACAGACACGAAAGAATGGTATCCATGTGCCAACCCAGCTATACCACACCAGTTTCAGAGATATGAATCCCTCCTCCTCCTCCTCCAGCGCCTATCCTATATGATCTCCACCTTCCCCTCTCTGCTTTTGATCATCCTTCAAATGCTGCAGACACAATATGGTACACAGCTTTATGGGTCCCCCATATTGTCCTATGCATTCATTTGTTCTGCACCATTTCTACCTTTGTGTACGTGTTTACTTTGCTCCTTAGAATGCACTACCTAAAATGGTTTTCTGTTTGTGCTTTAAGATTGGGAGTATGTCTCGGAATCTAGTTTCTTTAGATAAGACAAAAGTTGTAAATACTTTTGGTTTTTATACATTTCATGACACTAAAATTGAATGAAATGTGAGCTTTGAAGGATACAGTCATTGTGAGGCTCTTTGTCAGCTGCACTAGTTTCCGTTCTCACCAGTTTGGCAATCTTTAGACTTTTTCCTTGATTTATTAGCCTTGCTATTTTCTTATCTATATTTTTTGAGCGAAATCAGGACTTTTCTATTCCAGCAGGATATAGCTGCTGCTCTAATTTACTTCTTGTATTAATTTTTTGACTTCTCATCTGACTGGTGAAAGGACTTCTCGTTCTTCCCCTGTCTCAAATTATTACACATAAATAAGGTGACTCAAGAAGCCCGTGGTCATATATGGTATTTCTGAATCATTCCTTATGTTCCACATAGGTGTTGTGTCATGGTTTAACCTCAGCCGGCAACTAAGCACCACACAGCTGCTCGCTCACTCCCCCCTGGTGGGATGGGGGAGAGAATCGGAAGGGTAAAAGTGAGAAAACTCGTGGGCTGAGATAAAGACAGTTTAATAGGGAAAGCAAAAGCCGTGCACGCAAGCAAAGCAAAACAAGGAATTCATTCACTCCTTCCCATGGGCAGGCAGGTGTTCAGCCATCTCCAGGAAAGCAGGGCCCCATCACGCATAATGGTGACTAAGGAAGACAAACGCCATCACTCCGAATGTCCCCCCCTTCCTCCTTCTTCCCCCAGCATTATATGCTGAGCATGACGTCATATGGTATGGAATATCCCTTTGGCCAGTTTGGGTCAGCTGTCCTGGCTGTGCCCCCTCCCAGCTTCTTGTGCACCTCCAGCCTTCTCAGTCGGTAGAGCATGGGAAGCTGAAAAGTCCTTGACTAGTGTAAGCACTGCTTAGCAACAACTAAAACATCGGTGTGTTATCAACATTGTTCTCACCCTAAATCCAAAACACAGCACTATACCAGCTGCTAGGAAGGAAACTCTATCGCTGCTGAAACCAGGACACGTTGTCATGAGACTATGATCCCTTTTATGCAGTTCGAATTACCACTTATTTCATTATCAATGAATTTCACTTTTTTTGTATTTGTCATCATGCCATTTAAGGGATAGATTTTAACTTTTTGCAGGGGTATTTGAATTGTTGTGGGTGCACTTCAGGCTAGTTTTTCTCTTTTGCATCTGAAATATAGTTACAATCTGCTACTGAACTATATTAGTAACAAAATTGTGGGTTCACTGTGCACAAGTATAAGGTTAGTACTTGAAATCCAGATGAAAGAATGTGGAATAAAATTAAAATTATTTTTCCAGATGTGCTGGAAAGGGCACCTGATTTACCAGTTGAAAGGTGTCTGCTTTATAACTTCTGAATTTGGTTGTATCATGTAGTAGCACAGTTGTGATGCCATCCAGCAGAGGGCAGATGGCATATAGCCATATTTTCTTTATGATATTATAATACATGATTTATATAACCAGAGGCAAAATGTCATCGAGTACCCTTTCTTCAGGAAAAAGAAAAAGTGAGAGATCAGGGAAATAACATTATTACTGAGTTCTCAGGCAAACAACTAATGATTTCTAAGGTATCACAAAGGTGGTATCACTGTTGTATACATGCTATCTTCCCAGAATTTTTAATAATACTGTTAAAAAAAAAATCAATATTGATTCTAAAAGCACAAAGAAATAATGTAAGGGAGGAGAAATAACTCCACTTTTGGGTGTGAAGGTTGGACTAAGAATGGTTTGAAATGAGTCTCTGTGAAGAATCAAATATTTTAAAGATTCTTTAGGAATATTTAATGGAAGAATTCCATTCTTTAATGGCATCTTTAAGCTTTAATGGAACCTAGGTTAAAATTCTAAATATCAGGTTTCTCAAGAATAGTTGTAGAAGAATAGCTGTAGAAGACCACAATAAGCTGCAGTGGCAAGTAATTTTTTTTTTCCCCCAAATGCTTGATTTTTTTTTGTCTCTAATGAAACAATTCTACATTAGAAATCTAGTAGGTATTGAGAGAAACTCCAAAAGGTGTCATTTTTCCATAGAGGACAGACAGGGTTTAGAATGCAAGAAGAAATAAATAAATACCCCAGTCTTGCACAAACCTCTTCAATTCAAAAGAAACAATACGTCACAAGCAAAACACACCACCATATGGTGTATTATTAATGCAGCATCCTAGCTTTGAAATCTTATAATGAAAGCTTTTCTTGTATCTGATAGAAATCAAGGGTGTTTCCCCAGTATCATACTTCTAAACTCCTTTTGAATGCTGTGATTCTGTTTCTTTAGGAGTTCTTTGGTGAAGGTCAGTAACATCGTAAAGTGATTCGAGATCCAAATATCGTTAATGAGATTTTTTCTCCCTTGCAAATATAAATTTGCTTTAACAGTGGGTTGCTCTAGGTACAGTTGTGTTCTTTATTGGATTCTTTATTTTACAAACTATTGAGCCAGTGGTCAAAGTGCTCAGACATGGTTTCCCAGCTTGAAAAGCAGACAGGGTAAGTGGGAACATATATGGTTGCCTGGGGTAGCAGAATTCAAAATACAGCTGTACTGAAAAAGAGATTTGATCAGTTTCTTCTGGCAGATCCTGCTGCAGTAGTTTAAAACATGGCCCTTCCAGGACAAACACCATTAAAAGGAATCCTTCCTCCCTTGGCTACTTTGACTACAAATGTGACAGCCCCCAGCAGAAGAGCACAGTGATGGTTGGAGCTGGTGATACATGAAGACTCAATGTTTATCAGAGTCTATAGAGCCATTTCTTAAGAAAGCAGCAGCTTTTTATCCATCTTTGGCAGTGAAACTTGAATATGACATTTACTCTGTCTCAGTTAATTGCATTCCTAAGTCTTCTCCAATAAGGAAAGGTATTTTCTTACTACTTACCTCTGAGAGCTGAGAGCATTGGCCTAGCTTCTCCTGCAAACCCTTTCCACCGACTCTAACATACTTGAGTTACTTTTTCTTGATATATTACTATCATTTTCATCCTCTCTTACTGGGTATGCCTGTTGTCAAAATTTTGTTGCATATTTGCTAATTTTTTGTTAAAGTCTGCCACCTCTATTCACAGTACTCTATCTACATCACGTCTTATCAATATCAATAAAAATCCTTGTATGTGTTACTCAACATGAAACAATCAGAATCTGGCCTCTCAGCTAAAATCTCCATGATGGCAGGGACCTGTAATTTTTTCCCCCTTCTCTGTGGTATTATAGAATGTATGAATATCTTCTCTCTGGCATTACAGAATGGGCAAAGCCATTTCATAGTCACTATTTCAACCAGTTTACATTTGAAGTCCTGTTTTTAGTTTCTCTATAATTTAGGCTTGGATGACTGTTTTGGCTTGAAAATCACCAAGTGAATTTCAAATGCAAACTGCTATATAAAAATTAGCCTAGAAATAGAGGTTATCTCCATTTGCATGGTAATGAACAGTTCTCTTCCAAGACATGTCAAAACAATCAGAAGGGACTAATGAGATTTTATGTGAACCAACTGCTGGACATTCTCTTTTATTTTAAAATAATCTTGGTGGCAGTGGATTATTATTCAATTTGAAACAACATTATTGAAAGCCTGACAGCAGAAACATATTGCAGAAAATGATCTGAAGTCAGCATGAGAAGCATCAGTGAAATAGTCTTTGTGAATTAATATTAAATTATATTTTTATGACAAGACACTGGACAGTGAGTTATTTAACTGGGATTGAGATAAACAGTGTTACGTAGGAGATGCATTGCCCTGGTAGGACACTGCGGTAAAAAATCCCACCTTCTTTGTATTCAAAGACCCCAAGTTTTCCATGAGCTAAGGCAAAAACGATTCCCTGGGTTTTTCACCAGACCCCTCACAAGAAGTGGTGACAATACAGCTCTGGATTTCCAAAGTATTTGAAACAGACTGTCCCCAGAAAGAAGAAAAAGATGCAAAGCTTCTACCAGCTTGTGAAATACCTTTAGTCTAATTGAACTATAAACCAATATCTGAGATTGCCTCAGTGGTGTCCATGTAGCCTTAGAAGAAAAATAAAGTTTTGTTGAAGTGTGCTCATGGTAATGACACTTTGCATACCAGAACTTTCTCTGCTCTTGCAACACTATGTTTTATACTATTGACACAGAGCCATCTTTTTCTTGGGAGGGTCCTTTTTTTTTTTTTGTTCTGTGTTTTCTAATTTCATTTACAACTCAGGTAATTAGATGTGGCTGGGGGGGGGGGTTGGGGGGGAGTGTTCTTTCTCTTAAAGGAGGAGAATATGATGTCTGACTTAAAGGGATAGGAAAGAAATGAAGAGTATCATAGTTAGTCAAAGGCAAAAAGTTTACAATTACCTTTCCGTGGCATGCAGTAAGATACTGGCCTTGGGCACAGGTGTCAGATAGCACAAAAGCATAAGAATTAGTAAGATATTGCCAAGCTGCAAATGAGAAATACCACTGTTCTAATTGATATGCACTTGTTTTTCTTAGCAAGTGATAAATGTATTGCTTGGCTTTCAGAACACCTGCAATGAAGTGGCAGAGGTTGGGCTGTTCGGGTGTTTTTTCCACACTGCTGCTCTAGTTGTTCTCAAGTAATAAGATGTTGCCTGATAAATCCATCTGAGTTTTGAATGAGGTATTAGAGTAGTTCAGGATTCAGTTGCTTTCTCTGTGTGTGTGTGAACTTTAACATTTGAGTTGTGTGGCTTGTTAGTGTTGTTATAGCGCTTTGCAGGGATCCTTGTTTCTGGTATCTGAAATGTCCATAGTATTGTTTTGGCTTGTCCTATCCTTTTTATGGATTAAGTGGCATTATACCATTAAACTGTCTATTTTACCATGTAATCTAATCCAAAACACAATATCACATTACCTTACAAAGTCAGAATCAGTTTTCAGCACCACAAAGTACAGCTTAAAACACAGTAGAAGACACAAGCAAAATGAATCCTCTATGACAAATTTTTGTAATGCCTCTATAGTTACCTGTGTCATCACTATGTATCAAAAAGCATCACAAAACAACTGAATCTCTTACTCCATTGTTTTGTACCTTCTTTTAGCTGTGTTTAGACTGACCTGATTTGGCTGCATTTAAAATTCTACATATAATTGTGAGAAGTGATGCCCCTGACAGTGCTCCCCGCGTACATACAATATCTTTTAAAGAAGAGATTAATATGTCTTGAGCAGTTTTACAACCAAAGGAAGATCAGGGATTTTGAAACATGGAACACATGTAATGTAGGACACATCTCCTAAATAAACTGTGTAGGACATGGAGAAGTCCATAGGCTTGATGGTTTGGGCTTTTTTTTTTTTTTAATAAAAATAGTAGATTGTATAGCACAACAAAGTATAAAATTGGTGATGGTTTGGAAGCTAAGGTAAAAGTCCCTTTTGGACCTTGATAAAGGCCAAAGAAAACAAAAAGAAAAGATTCAGTCATCCATGAAATGTATACCTAAGTTCAGTTCCTGTAAAAAATCATCCTTTTTTCCAACGTCTGCCCTTTTCAAATACAAGATTTTGGTTACCATCAGACACACATACATAAAAATTCCCCAAACCTGAAGAAAATCATGTGTGCTTAATATCTGTATTATTGACTCACAGCCAGCATGTTCAGTAACAAAAGAGAGGCACAATGGACATGAAACTGGCAAGAATCAAAGTGGTTTGAACTGATTAGGTTTTGGTTTACACTACTGTGAAATACAATTTTTTTGAAGGTTTATGGTAACAGGCTGTTATCAGAGTTTCTGAAAACTGTTTTTCTACTAGGTCCCATACCATAAGTAACTATGGGTACTCCATAATTCCTTTAATTGTTAATGAAGTGGGTATGTAAGCATGTGCTTTTCTTAAGCACTGGTTTATCAGTGATTTGTGAAAACTGGTAAGGGATGGTTGATAGGCAGGGAATTGATGGTCCAATTTTTCTGTCTTATCTGACCACTTGTGTCATAAAAATCCTAGACCTTCTGACAAGGTTATGTAAGGAGCAAAGATTTACTTTGCAAAGCTATCAGAAAATCCTTGCAGTACAGATACTAATGTACCACCAGAAACCTTCAGTTAGAGAATCCCACAGTACTTCTTTTGTGACTAGATTCAAATATGACCTGAAGTGCCACAATGCCAAGCCTTGCAAGTTCTTGTCTGGATGGTTACTTGGTCACCCAGTGGAAGCCACATCCTTGTATTATGCAGCTTCATGTTTTGTACTACCCATGAGGAGACTTTTACAGCTAAGAAACAGGTCAACAGAAGCCAGCATACAGGGTAGAGAAGCATTCGAACTTGGTTGATTGAGAAGCACCATGGTTATGGTCAAGTCTTGTCTTTCCAGATTTGCTGCCATTCTGGGGACATCCCCATTTGTGGGATTTACCTTCCTCAAATACATGTGCAGAGATAGCATGATTTAGAAAGAGTCAGCTATCCAAGCAGTCTTTCAAAAAGTAAAAATACATGAGGTGGTGTCAGCTGTTTCCCTTACGAGGCAGTCACCGTTAAGTGGTGGAGCATCCCTTCCCTCTGATAACTCCTACTAACTCTGTAAGATACTTCATGTTGTTTTTAAGCTCACCATGCATGAGAGCTGAGTCGTTCTCCCAGGACAAACAGTGTTTGTGGAGTATGTGTTTTCTAGTATCTGGCCTGCTTAAAGAACCTTGTTCTGTGTCACCAGCCTGTACCTTTGACATCCAAGCTCAAGTGTTCCTCATTGAGACCTGTTCTGTTAGGTCAATAGTAACTTTTGCAATCAACTGTCAAAGCTTTCAGGTGAAAAATTTGAGGTATAATTCCACTCATCTTGCCATTGAGAGTATGTTCATCCGCAGTTACAGTATTTGATCCAGCAAGGAACTGGAAAAAGATAATGAAAGTTTCAAATATATTTCCTGTTGAAATTATCACATGATTGAATTAAGGAAAAGGGGAAGCTCAAGATATATGGCATTTTGTTTGTACTAAAGGTACCAGTATAACAGTCATGAGAATCATCTCTTCAGTTTATGCTCATTTTTAAACTCTACAGTGAATTTTCTTATTTCTTCTTTTGCAACTTGAGCATTTCTTTCTCAAGGACTCTCAAGCACCTGGACTTCACTATAATGGAAGCATCTGGTAAGTTAAATTATATGATTAAATACTCTTGCTGAGAACTGCTTCAAAGGCTCATGAAAATCTCCAATGATACTAGGTGACTTCCATGGACTTTGGAGTTTGTATTCACTGAAATCAATTATGACATGTCTAGTTGATTTGTGAAAGTGATAATTAACACAGTCCTAGTTAATTAAATCGATAGTATCATGCAATTAGAATAACATGATATGCAAATATTCTCAGTAGCAATTTCATGCATAATGTGCAGACTTTGAATTATTTGATAGAACCTATCCTTACCAGTTGAATACAAAATAAACTGAAGAATGTGGTGGTTTTATTCTTAAATGCTGATGTGCAGGAAAACACGTACTGACATGATGTGTTATTTTATGAACTCTTACTCTACAAGCTGTTTTCTACATTCAGGATCTTTGAATGTACTTTGCAGTAGCTTTATTCACACTATATTATCATGATAGTCACCAGTAAGAGCACAGAGGGGAGTGGTACATTATCCCCAATATAATAGTAGAATCATAGAATCATTAAGGTTGGAAAAAACCTCTAAGATCATTGAGTCCAACCATCGACCCAACACCACCATGCCCACTAAACCATGTCCCTAAGTGCCTCATCTACATGTCTTTTAAATACTTCCAGGGATGGTGACTCAACCACTTCCCTGGGCAGCCTGTTCCAATGTTTAACCACTAATATTAATTGTAATTAACTAGTATTAATGGTTCATAAAATTTTGTGAAGGCACCAGATTTTTTAAATTGCATATTATAAACCAGTAATTTCAGTAAAACATTTGAATACATTTTAAATAATTTATTTTGTCTGGGGAAGAGGCTCATACATGGATCTCTTAGTTCTGTTGCCTAGGCTGTAACAGGCATGACCTTGTGGCTGTGTCAAAGTGATGCCACTAATTTGAAAATGGCCTAGACTGTAGTCAGCAGTAGGCAGGCAACTGTTTTGTATCACTGTACTAAACAGAAATGAAGGATATTAAAGAACATCCAATAAAAACCCTCCTTATAGTAAACAGAGTTGGGCCTTCTGAATAATCTTGTTATGTATACTAATTAACAATTATAGAAAAGAAAATAGATTATTAAAATTCCTGAGTTAGGACATCCATTTCCTCAACTTGGGAACATAAAAATTTTAATTTTTTACTGAAGTGCTGTAAGTCTGAGAACTGCATAACAAAATTTAAATTTTAAGATCATGTGCTGCTGTCACATCAATAGGTATGGTGATTTTATGCAATAGAATTAATTAATATTATAAAGAAAATCTCTTCAAGGATGACCACTTTCAAAACCAGCAGGATTTGTGGACGCTGGTCAGATCTGCAGTCAGTACACACCACAGACATAAAATTATTATTAAAGAATAACTCACCAGGAAAAAAATAATTTATACTTCTAATCATCTCACAAAGCCCAATATATTTACTATAATATTTTTTCCTTGTAATGTTCTCTTCAGATCATCTTATTGCTTTTTAAAAGTACAAGTAGCATCTGTTTTATGCGGTGAAATAAGGATATTTTTATAGGTTTCAGCAGCTTGTTTGTTATACTTGCCATGATTTAATTTAATGTTGTGATCGCCCTTTCTTCCTATACTCTGTGATGTCACCCTGCATGCTGCACATTTCCTTTGTATTTACATAACACCATTAGGAACCAGAGATGAGTCTTTTCAGTTTCAAAGTACAATCTGAGCAGTCCCACAGGATATGGGGCTTTTTGCTGTCTGCAGTGTAACTTATTATGTCAAGCCTGAAATTGATTTGTCAGAGGGGTCACCAGTGGTGTAAGGTGGTTCTAATTTCACTCTAGAGTTTAGACACTATTTTCCAAGGGTAATTAAGTAAACCCTGTAATTTCAACAAGCCACTTAAAGGCTGAATTAGATATTGCTAGTGTTGTAATACACAAACTGATGTGGCCATTATTATTGTTACAACTACTCATGATATGAAAAGCAAAGAGGAAAAGTCTACTCCCACTTATTCATTAATGTATACAATTTTAAAAGCTTTTCCCCCTCATATTTCCCTTCAATCTGGAGAAAACATGGTCATACACAATTTTGCTTAGAAAAGTGGACCTAAATTGCAGTGAGTTTATTAGGCTATATTCGTATTATGCTTGCTTGTGATTCAAAGCTATCTTATGTTTTTACACTATCTCAATTGCAGCTGAGAACATTGCCAGTTAAATAAAATCACATTAGCAAAGAGATGAACTTCCAGCCTTCCGTGCTTTTTTAACATTAATTTTATGTATCTTAGCAGAAGGATTCCAAATTTGAGTAACTGCCTTGATTTTCTTACTCTTTTTTTCTCAGCTGGCTAAATTAGCATAACAATAGTGACCGTAATCGACTTGATTACTTCGGTGCTAGCAAAGAGAGGTGCCATGTCACGTTTCGTCCCTGGGGGACTACAGAAATAGGATGCTTTAGACCAGAATCTGAGCTAACACTGTTAACGACAGCCGTCTTACTCTCAAGGGTTACTTCTTGCGTGATGGGTGGTGAACAGAGAAAGCTTTCTTGTTATGTTGTCTTATTCTCTCATTGTTTCAAAAAGTCATCTATTTTTGCCTGTTCCTTGTAAAGAAGATAATGCAGTTCATAACAAGATTATCAAAAGCTCGTGGTACATTCTTGCATATATGTGATGTGAAAGAGGGCTTTCCACAGAAAAGGTGACCGGTGATAATTTCAAGTGGGGAGTTTTGTGTACTTAAACAGCAAATGACATGAATCCAACTATACTTGAAAGAAAAGTTCTTTTTTTTTTTTAAGTGCTTCCTGTTTGTTTCTAATAGAGCACTTTTAACTAGATGATAGTTAAAGAGCTAAACAGTTGCACTCAGGGTATCTGAATATCAGTAGTTGCAGCCAGATGTATCTCTGTTCTCCTTCCAGCTGTACGCATCAGAGGATCCCATATGGAATACGAAATGTGCTTCCTCATATTTAACCTCAGATACAAACATAATTGTCACCCTTTCCAAAGGTGGTCAAGACATAAGGGCACACACACAATTTATAACATGAATCAGTATTATTTATTTTAAAGATTGCGGATGCCAGGAAGTTGTGGTTACCTTTGAAGATTCTAATACGCTTTGAGAGGAGAAAAAACGCATAGACTGGATCGAGCTGGGAAGCAATGGTAAGCGTGAAGCTATTTGAGAATGTGCAATGTAGCATCTGAGGTTTTGCATGATACAATGTGTGCTATATAAATAGCTATACTGCATCTTCTGTGGTGGGTCAGTGGAAAATAAACTACAGCCTACTAGTTTGCAGTAAGTCATTGCAATATGCTGGTGGCATAATTTCTCAAGTTCACGGTAGAGTCTGACTTGAATCGTGACCCATGAATACGCTTCCAGTGGGATCTTCCAGCAGCTTGCAAGTCCCATTTTACTGCCCTTTGAAGTCAGAAAGAGCATTAAATAAGGACAACAGCAGATAGCGTCAGCTTATCTCTTGTAAGAGACAGAAGGAGCTTATATACAGAGACACTAAACTGAATTAAAACATTGGGAAGATGGTATCATTTTAAATGTGATTTGTTTGGTGATATAACATCCAGCAAAACAGTGACTGAACAAGGTACTGGGCTCTCAATGGGGCAGCTCAGGTAAAAGTTATGGGTAGAAAATTCAAACAGATAGCTATATTGCTGTTTGACAACAGAAACAAAGTCCTTTCTAGACATTTAGTTTAAAACTTAATTGCGTAAATGAAATAAATTTCTATTTCTAACACAGCTGATAGAAGATAATTGGGTTCCTGTTGAAGGTTTTCCTTGAAAAAGGTATCAGAAAACCAAACTATGAATCTTTTTCATGTTTATTTTTAATGTTTCTTTTGGAAACATCTGAATATCCACAGAAAGTAATTGTTTCAAAAATGTTCAGTTTTGAAGGAAAATGCCTTTGGCAAAATGCTTTTGATGCAGTTGTAGTTGAAATCTCACTGTTAAATTGCAGGTAGAGACCTTAAATGCCTGAGCAGCATAGGTGTATCCGGATGGTTAAAAATTCAGCATCCTTTTCTTTACTTTAGGCTTAGACTTCACGATCCTTTTGTAGTAGAGAAGAGGGTGGAAGTGGGTCTTCTGAATCCTGTATTTTCAAATACGTTAAATGTCTTCAGCTCCTCTAAAAAGCCTGATGATTTCAAGCTATCCAGCATTTACAGAAGATCACATCATTAAGTAGGATTCATATTTTCACTGACAAAAAACACTGTGTATAGCAGGAAGGCCTCTCAAACTTGGTACATTTGAAAACTCCCTGAATGTACTTGACTGGAATATGGATTATTTTGTTACTGAAAACTGATAAAAGATTTATTGGTAAATTGTTTTGAACCTTTTTTGGAAGGCAGTCCAACGTCTAACTGATTCAAACCCTCTTGGAGGCAATACATGTAACACATGAGTAGAGCACCATACTGCCACTCAGGAGCTGGGGCTCTTTTCCCAGCTCTTTTACTCACTTCTGTGGCAGTCTGGAACAGTCATTTCTTCTCTTTTCTGTGTTAAAAACAGTGTTGGAGACTAGTGGCATTTTGATGCTTTTGGTATATATATAATGAGGATGACAGGACAAACAAAGCTTGTATTAGAAATTTTTTTCTTCATGAAATGATTTCTTGCTTTGATTTGAAAAATCATAGAATCATAGAGTCATAGAATAGTTTGGTTTGGAAGGGACCTCTAAAGGTAAAAAATGGATGAATGTCTGATTCTGTTATGTCAGAACAAAACTTTTGCTTAGGTATTTTTCATTTTTATGTCGTAAATCAACTTTGGCTACATCATCACCCACCTTAAAATAAAAGACTACAAAAAGGTATATACGCATTACAAAGTTTGCTCAAGATATACTGCTTCATGTCTGCATCAATAGGCAATGGAAATAGCAATAAGTATGGATGTGTAGGGTATTGCAGAGCCCCCATTCTCTCTATAAGCTCTTGGAGACTGCAACTTCAGCCCAGCTCAAGTCAGGCTCCATGGACTGCACAGTGGTTGGGGTGCATCTTTAGGTCTAGTTCCTCTAAAAAGAGTCCAGCTTATACACTCTGAGACCATTCTGTGATGGGAGCCCCAGTATTGTAAACAGGTAGGATTTGTATGCTTGCTTCAATAGCTCTCTTCTGATTCAGAATAAAACACTAATGCAGAGGTATCTTCATTCCCCTGTTAAGCTGCAAGTGTTACAGGGGTATAGCTAGGATTTGACTCCTGGATAGCACTCTTATATGAAGTTTTTATCTTTAAGCTGTATTTATTTTTAAATATCAATGTTTTTACTTAACAATGATATTCTGCATACTGCTTGTTATTTACATATTTAATGAATCATTTATAAAGTGCCCTTTACTCTGACATATGGATTTATCACCAAAAAATCAAGAATTCATATTTAATTGTCCATACTGGGGAGTAGAACTAATTGTTTCCCCTGCTATCTAGTGGAAAGCACTTAGGAAAATATAGACAATGAAGCATGACAGAAAAAGGAAGCGTGCTGCATTTTCTGAGTGCATTTGGTTCTGGGAGAACCTGTGTTCAAATGAATATTTTTTTTGTGCCGTTATTTTTTTGTATATTGCATGAATATATATTAACTGCATGCTAAAAGAAACACTTTGGATAAATGGAAGAAAGACTTAGAAGCCAGCAGTTTCTACTGCACTTCCTTCTGCTGAGGAATTATTCTTTTACAAGTAGTGCTAGTGACAAAATAAAGACTGTGTGCCCAATTCATTGTGGAACAAGGTGCCACTCATCAAAGGGCCAGGCTGACTGGCTGTTGTCCTGTCTTCTTTCCATGTCTGGTTATTTTTCTCCAGTCTGTGTTTTGTAAAGACTGACCCAGTGAGCAGAAACTGTTGCTCTTACATTTCTAATCCACGAGCTGCTAAGGAAAACATCTAAGAAAGTGTTAGAGCCAGAAAAGACTAGAGTTGTTACTGTCTGTTGTATCAACAACCCAGGTTTTAAATCATCTCACTTCCCCTGATGGTGCTGAGATCCTTTACATGAAAGTTAGTCGTCTATCACTGTTTTGTAAGCTTTCCCTTCCCTTTTGAAATAGGGACAAGGAGGTATGAATTCTAAATGAAACCTCATTTGTAAATCCGCCTGATTTCATATGTTTAAATTAGATAATTCATTTTAGCATAAATGCATGGGTGGTTTTGAACTTCGTGTATGAAATACACTTGATATGGAAAACATTTCAGCTTCTGCAGCCATTTGGTATGATGAAGGTTAGCACATACGGTATGTAAAATCTGAGTCCCTCTCAGGGAAATCCTTATTTGAATTGTAGATGAGAAATTTCTAAAAGTATAATTAGCTTTGCTTGATATTTTTTTTCTCCTCATTCTGTGAAGAAATATCACCCACAAACAAGGAAAGAAAAGAGGACACTTTCTCTTGCCTGTTAAGCAGCTGGGAAGCATTGCACTGTCATGTTCTTTAATTCATACCTCACCTCTTATTCAGCAAATCCCAAGTGGGTTCTGAGTTTGGAGTGTCTTGACAAACTGAGCAATAAAAAGAAGGAATAATATAATAATACCCTCCCTAATAGTAGCTGATGATAGTGCTCCAGGAAAGCATTCTAGCAAAGTAAAGTGATTTCTAAAGGTGTACTAGTTTTCTCTGATTTGAAAGGCAAACAGAATGCATCTTTTTGTTCTTGGACAAACTACTAAATGTCCCCTAATTCTAGTCATTCATGATTCTTGTTTGCCTTGAAATGGCATGGCTGATGACAAGCACCCAGCTGTCATGGCAAGCACCCAGCTGTCATTTCCAGTGCATTGTCTGCCCATGTGTTAGCAGAGTAATGTGACTATTTTTGTTTATTTGTTTATTTGTTTATTTTTCTAATTCTAAAAACATTTTCTAATCTGGGGAATAAAGAGCTCTTCTGAACCTTATCTACTTCGGGACCTCATATTCTCATCTGTAAAGATGAGGAGCACCATTTCACTTACCCTTGTACTTAGCAAGTGTGTGTGAGGAAGAACAGGAGACTCCTTCATGTTCTTAAGAGGTATACTGATCATAAACATTGCCCACTGAAGAAAGTAGAGGAGAATGTATGTCCCAGAATTAATGTTCATATGCAAAATTCCCTGGAATTTGGGGAGAGGTTAAGAACTGAGAATTTTGAAGCACACTTCCCTCTTAAAGGAAAAATTAAAAGATTTGAGGCTTATATTTCATCTCAAGATGAAAGGAAAGAAGTGGTGCATCCTGACAAGGAGAAATGGAAGATGAATTATGTGGCTGAGAGATAGATATTTTCCCAACAATGGAGTGAGCAGACTTGGGAGATGACAGTGATTTGAACTACATGGAAGAAACATATGCATCATGCATGGCTGCCAGCACTTTCTTTAAAGGGAGGCTTAAGTAATAGTAATATTAATAGTTATTTATTTTTATTTTTTTCTTTTGAATTGCAAAGCAACATTCAAATCACACGTTGAAGGGATCGAAACAGCTAGAGATTTGGTGGGTTTTTTGCTTTTGATATTTTTTGTTCCTCCCCCCTTAATGAATGCCAAGATTCTTACTTCTTAACGTGATCTCAGGGACTCAGGACTTGAAGTAAAATCTCCAGCCCTTTGAGGGTGATTGAGACTATGTAAATGTAGAAAGAATTGGAAGTGGTGTTGTAGAAACCTAAAATTATGAGAAAATGTCTGAATTGTGCAAGATTCACAAGAGCTAAAATTTTGTAATAAATCTTAGCTCTGGGATATTTAGTAAGAGGATAAAAAGAAATTACATGGAAAATTTAGAAAACTTCTACATGGTTCTCTGGACCAGAATGAAATAAAATGCAGAATTTATGTAAGACAGAAATGTAAATTCTTACTGTTGATGGCAAGGATTCACTTTTATGTTTAAAACAGCATTGTTTTAATTTTAATCATTAAAAGAACATTAACATTGTTTTTTAATGTTAAGTCATAAAAGTTTGATTTTATTTCCACATAACCCTCTTTTTCAAGTACTGATGTCGAAAGCAATATATGTTAGTCTTAAATAGGCTTAACATTCACTTGGTGTCAGCTGTGAAAAGCTGGGATCAATAAACACAATCTCACCTATCAGATGAAAGTAAAAGAAATAGAAACCTATCACCTCATATTCCCTTTGCAGACAGTTTTTATTTATTTATTTTTATTCAAGAGATATTCTACTTTCATTCCACAGTGTGTGTTACTCCTCATTTGCTAAAAGAAGAAAAGGTATTAGGGGGAAAAAAAAAAAAAAGAAAAAAGAAAGAGTGAGAAAAGTCCTTATAATCCATTCTACTTCCCCACTTATATTGTTTGTATGTCAGGAGCTATTCTCTGAAGTAATCGCTCACAACTGTTTGTGTATGCCACAAGTTCAAGACAATTTTGGCACATTCAGGCTCTTGCTAATGACCTGTAATTTTGTTTTCATCCACTTAACTTCACAGGTTGGATACCTTTGAAGTGATCCTTGAACCTGTGTTTAAACTATAAACTTTAAGTGCTGTAAATATGCATTCAAATCTAAAACAGTCTTGAAGATGACAGCTGGCAAGAAGATAAGTTCACGTGGCTTGCCAAGTAATTTGGGCAGCAGCACACTCCAAGGGGTGCAATTGCTGCTGCTGTAACAACAGAGGCACGTTGGCTCTCGTCTTATTGCCTATCGGTTTAGTTGGCTGAGTTCGTGCTTCTTTGTCTGTATCTTTCAGTATTTATTGACAGATTCTTTCACAGTGTGTTTTCTCTGGAAGACAAGTAAAAAATGTATCACTTCATAGGTTTGAGCAAATAGTCTTTTCCCTACCAACATGTAAAAACTGTATTTGATTAGTGTTGATACATTATTGTGAAAAGTCAGGGTGAAAGTGAGAGCTCTAACTTGCCCCTTTTGTGCAAGTACTTCAGTGTTTTTTTTTCCCTTTCTCTTCTCTCTTATTCCCCTATTCCCAGCCCCCTCAGTGACTTTTTCAGAATACCTTATAGCTTTTGCAGTAAAAGTCTTTCAGAAAATGATTTAACTCACATCTTTAAGTTCCCTTAGCATTTTGAAAAGCTCTCTGAAGATGAGAAGTGAGATTTATAAGCCAGGGCTTTTCTCCTAAAGCTGCTTTTTTAATTCTGGTCTTTTTTTTTCCTGTTCTCCTCTTCCTTTTCTCCTTCCATATGCTCTGACAAGACCTTTTAGTCCAACCTTTCTCTTCCATCTCCCATGTATTAAAGTGTTAAAATATATTTAGTGTTTTTTTGTTTGGTTGGTTTCTGGTGTTGAACTCCTGGCCCTTACCATACTGAAATTAGATTTCCTGTGAAAATTTAACAGAGCATGAGGAAGCTCAGTTTTTACACCAGGCAAATGCATTGTGGCTCTAAGGCAGAAATAAGGAGGCGGAGGGCTTTTGCAGGAGGGCTGAGTGCTCACAGCTGAAAACCAGAATGTGCATGTAGAGAGAGAGAGTGTAGTTTGCTCCACCAAAGCACTAAGCCGAGTCAGCGGTTGGTACAACCCAGCACTAGTTGTGCTTGCCGCAGAGCATTTTCATCAGATCCATTCCAGTCAGCCTTATTGAATTCCCTTAAACTCTCCAGAGGTAGTAAAGTACTGAGGTACTTATCCATTCAAGAAGGTCTAGTTATAGACTATGCCAGTGTGGTTTTGTTCTACATTCAGTATCATCTATTTTAAACATATTGAGCAATCAATTTAAACTTGTTCTTGTCACTGGGGTTTGAAAATTTAATAAGCAATTACCAGAGTCTATTCCTTTGTTTTTAATTTTTACTAGGATGTTGTTCAATTTCAGACCTTAAAGCAATCATGCTCTCTGGAATATTGAATTGAATGAGTCCATAAGTCAGACCAGCTCTTAACTGTATTTTTCTTCACTGATTTATTTGGCTGAATGATACAGTATCTCCTTGTGGAATGAGCAAAAAGGAAATGCAAATCAGAAGTTAGACCATAAATATAAGGCACTGCAATGCTTATCAAATCAATGGGCTGCAGACCACGTGACTCTCTTCCTATTTTTTGTTATTGTATTGCTCTGCTTTTTGTCAGTACATACCGGGAAAAAAAAACATGTCCTCCTATAATTTGTAAATTCTTAAAATGCAATTCTCTGTATAGTTCCATATGTCCCTCATTGATCTTACAGGAGAATACCCAGAGAATCTAGGACTGCATAACTGAATTATTTTGGTTTCCTTTTCCATTTCCTTTTCCCATTTATTTAACAAAGCACTTTCTTTCTCCAGTGTTTTCCTAATTTAGTTCTGACTGAAGAAAAAAAGTTTTTTTAATTTGTTTTCTGTTTCTATTATTCATCAAGAAGACCAGCAAAATGTTCCAAAATGTGGATGAATTCTATTTTAAATGACTACAATGTTATTCAGACACATTTAGGCTAATACTTTAAAAAAGTAATTATGTTCTCATTCTTGTTATGCCTATTTCCATATTGCTGTAAAAGGCAATGATTTTCATGGGATATTCGTCAATACCCATAGCACTAGAAATACAAAAGATCAAAGTAAGTCCTCCACAAATAGTAGGTAAGGTTGCAGAGAGACCAGAATTACTATTCTGGAAATTGATCTAGCCTCTGAGAAGACAGGGCTTGAAGTACAGAATTCTGAAAATATCAAAAGCTTTTTATTAATTTTTTCCTCAATATTTTGCAAAATCTGATGCTTAGATTTTAACAGATGGAGAACAAATTGTTCATGTGTTTTCTTGAAAATTGTGTCTTAATATTAAAGTGAACATAAGAAATAGTTTTTAAGAGTTGTGCAACCTGAAATTAAATTGAAACTTTTCAGTGCATCTTAGAAAGTGTCCAGTGGACTAAAAATATTTTATTTTTAGACAGGATGCTGTTGCATTCAAATAAAATTGATTTATTTTTCTCCCTATATTTCCATTTTATCACAGAAATAAAACTGTATAAATTGAGACTTCTGCAACAATGTAAGTGTGCCCCATCTTGGGGACCAGTGTTTTTCCTTAGTAACTAAAAGTCCCAGTCATATGCTAGGAACAGTTTCACCATCTTGTACATTCCTAATTTTCTTCTAAGAAAAACCTTTTTGATACAGTCAGCTTTTGTCTAATTCTTGCATTTCTCCCTAGAGAAAGTCCCATCTGTTCTCAGCTATAAGAAAAGCTCCTGGACAAAATCTGTGTAGCTATCGCCAAATGTTTTTTTTCAGGTTCCTGGGCACAGATAGGACCACTTCAAATCAGAATAATACAGACCCTATTTGGAGCATATTTGTATAGTTCTGACCAAAATCCTATTTTTGGAGTTACTTTAAAGCTAGGTTACTCTCTACTTGACTTCCTTTGCTCAGACTGTTTTTTTCTAACTCTTCTTGGTGGAAAAAGTGGTGATCCAAGAGCAACCTGAAACAATGTGTAATATTATGACAAAATTATCATGCAGAACAGTAGTAGAAATGTCAGGAATTTGCTGTGGTTAGAATAGTAGCTATCCCATCTTTATTGTGTATTTATTTTTCCCCTGTTTCCACTACCCTGAAAACAAAACCATCCTGAAAAAGTAAATGAGTAAGCCAGAGAAGTCATCACTGGAGGATGCATTCCTAATATAAGGAGGTATCCATTTATGAGTGGAAAATAAATGAGAGTTTGCTCTGTTATCTCTACTTATTTCCAGGCAATTTCCTTTTGTTTACAGAAATGCACTTGTCTGCAGTCCAGGGTCAGGTTACTGTGGATTAGATGAGATGTTTTTGTTCTTAGAGAAATGTTCAATATGTACTGGAAAAATTAACTTACAGTCCAGAAAAACAGATCTCAACACACTCTTTAGAGCAGTGGCCTTTGTTATGACAGGCAGAGTTCTCACCTAGAAAACACACTCCCTTGCTTTGCATGTGGACTGAGATTGTGGGAATGTATTTTCTGATTATTTTCAATAATTATTTTCAAATTCTGTGTTTTCTAACTGCAGAAATATGGTGAAAATTAAAGTCCTAATAATTTAGGCTATTGAATCTCAAGGCCTTCTAAAACTTTGTCTCATAATGTAAATGCTTTTTTTTAAAATAAAAAAAAAAAAAAAATAAAAAACGTGTTAATAGAAGAGGAAATATCTTAAATATCAAATGGAGTTTTGAAGTAGACTTGGAAGTAACTACAACAGAAGAGGAAATCTTAAATATCAAATGGAGTTTTGAAGTAGACTTGGAAGTAACTACAACAGTACTTATATTTTTCTTGCATTTTTTGTAGGTCATGTCTGAAAAGCTTTCTGAATGGCAGCTTTTGTTTGTAACATTTTGCTTCATATCTTGTTCATTTCCATTGTGTCTTTAAAAAAGGAGTCTAGAAGAAAAATGTAATGGAGATGTATGAGGAACATGTCTTCACATTTTCCATTGTCTGCTTTATTTTGTTTGGGTTTTCCTGTAGTGTGGGCAGATTTAGGAGAAAGTATGAGGCAGTATTTACAGAAAACCCAAGGGAAAGAAAAACATCTCATGTGCAAGTATTGCACTCCCTTGAAACACTAACTTGTCATTTTCATTTAAAGTTTATTTATTTTTCTTTGATTTCTGATTTGTAATTTCTAGTAAATGAAATACAGTGCTGTTTTGTTGACCTTTCTCATCTCCGTGTAGGCTATTGCTTCAGTTACTGACTCATATGTTACACAACTGAGAATGTGAGCAATTAGATGAATGGGTTTCATTACCTTATGATTAATAAAAGGTTGAATTTTCTAAGTCCTAAAAAAACTAAGTCAACTATGAAGCAGCATTTATGGCGTATAAAGGACATAGAAATCATTTATACAGTGCTCACATGTGCACGTTTGTGCATGCACACACACATACACACACACATGCATTTGTTATTAAGTAATATTTTTTAAAAAAACAGTTTTCATGGTCTTGGCAGGGTTGGTTCAATTTTTTCTTCCTTCTGTGAAAGATAGAACCTCTCTAGATTACAGAAGATGCGGGTTAATCTATTTCTATACTATCTTCCTGCTAAAATGTGATTCTACAATTGTCTCTTTCATATGTATTTCAGGGACCAAGCTTGAATATTTGTAATTTATTCAGAAGATTTGGCTTCAAATCAAAATCAAGAATCTTTCCCGTAAGTTTAATTTAATTTTTAAAAGATAACATGAATACATTTTGAATTAGTTTCCCCAGTTCCATACTTAAGTAACTTGCACCCACCATCTAACTGTTGGAAGCAGATCGATCTGTTGGACACACCATGTTATTTGCTACCTAAGAGCCTAACGTCTGGAAATAGACGAACACATTTACTATTCCGCATTCCCACCTGAAATAATAGGTTACTGAAAGTAAACATTGTTATTGATGCTCATTTTGCATGTTGCAGTGCTGGATTGGGCACTGACTTACCAGGTAGTCTTTGTTTACTCTCAGTATCTGCTTTTGCATAATGGTGTCACTAATTATCAGCTCATTTAGATGCAGTTAGTGAATGTAACATTTCTGGAAAGAAACTAATCATTATTTTGGAAAACATCATGGGTGAGAGTATGTTCATTGGTGGGAGAAGGGCATAAAAAGAAAGAAGTGTCTTCCTTTTCTTTGCAATGAAATGTGACGAAAACATAAAAATATAAAATAAATGTTTCCATTAAAAATAGATTTTTTTCTGTAAATATCAAAATATTAAAATAATTCGTCACATCTCTGCTCACTATGTGTCCATCTGTGTCTCTTATTTCAGTCTAACTTCCATATTCTACTTGCTGTTGTATGAGTCCACTTTAATGTTTTAAGTTGTTCATTCACTTATTTCTTCAGCCATCATGATCCAATTATTCTTTGTTCTCCAAATTTTTGTCTTTTCTTTTGTATCTAAAGCATCACTCTGCTCTTCCCTACAATTTTCTCCCACTGACTTGCTGTCTTTCCTTCCGTTTTTTTATTCTCTGTGATTAACTCTTCCTTGTTAGTATCTGACTTTCACTCCTTTACATTGAATAGGGTACGTAAGAATTTTTTTTCCTAATACTTTTTGTTCTAATAGCAAAATTTTCTCATTCTTCCCCTTCTGTTTATATATTTTTCCCTCACTCCACTGAGCTCAGGGCACTGTGCTGCTCAGCCAGCTAATCAGTGACTTACAGGGAGACAAAGTGCTAAATATTCCATGCCAAACACAAAAAACATTTTCTCCTTTTTGCTAGCCTGCTTTTCCTCCCCCACCTCACTCTTCAGCAGTCTGCAGTCACAGGATGAATGTCCTCCCGGCAGCTGCAGTGTGTCCAGCTTTGCCTTTCTCGTCCTTCTATCCCTTTGTGTCATTTGTGCCGATAGCATACCTTTTCCTCTTTGCCTGAACTTCATATCTCCTCTAGTTCTGCTCATGTTTTCATCTTGTATTAAAATCTTTGGAAATAGACATTTTCTGAAGGGTTGCAAAGGTTTAGCATAATATATTTTTTTCACAGAACAGTAGAGAAATACAATTCTTCCTTTTCTTAAGGCTCACATAGTATGTGGGTTTAGTATCTACTCTTATAGCCTAACTGTCATTCAGAGTATAACCAAGAGCAGTGCAAACAGGTGTTTCCAAAGAGACGTCTTCTACACCCAAGTTCTTTTTCACTGTCCATGGACCTGAGAATCCTATTGTTATCTATGCTATAGGATTAGTTGATAATATCAGAACTTAGTGGGATAAGATGTGATCAATTGTACCACCTCAATGAACTGACATATTACACAGTAGTTTTAAACAGAAAGTCAGTGCTATTTCACAATAACATTAAGGACAACATCAGGACATGCACTGTATATCACAGAGACCATCAGTGCATTCACTTAATAGAGTTACAGAAATATGGTAATAGCCATTAACAGCATTGTTGATTGTGTGGGTTGCAGCTTAAAGACCCCTGCTATTTCCCATTCAAATAAATTGGAAAGCTGCAGGAAAATTTATTGCTATCCAGTGAATATGACTGCGCACAACATATTGGAGATTGTCACTGCCCTCTGCTTCCTTTATTGCATTTGAGAAAAGATGTTTTTATTTTCATTTCTTTCACAATACAGAAGAAAAACTTTGAGTCCTGTGTCTACAAAAAGACAGTCCACCTTGTTAATACTCAATAAAAAGATTTGTGGTTGTTTTTTAAGGCTATATTTTGAATGAAATGAGTGATTTTTGCCAATACAGACAGGATTTCTCCTCAGTCACAAAGTTACAAAACCTTTTGTTTAACCTCATTCCATCCAGTTCTTGAAAACTATATAGAAAGAGAACCTGTTTGGCTATGTACATACAGAGGGATATTGGTTAATGATAAGTCTCCTGAAGTCTAACACAGCAGGAACACTATTACAAACCATTGCAAATATGCTTCAGCATGTAATGTTGGCATAGGTACTAACTTTTCACTTTCATTCTGTGGGACAGATATTCTATTAAGGGATAAATGTATCTCATGTGATTTAATTTCCGATAATGATATGAAAGGGCAAAAGGAAAAGCACTTGTTGACTCCGTTCTTGGTTTTCTTTTTCTCAGTTACTGAGAAAAAGATCTGTTTTTGTTCTTACTGTTGTAAGAACTTTGCAATATTATTATTTGATTGGTTGGCAGATTTTTTGTAGAAGAGCAACTGGAAGAAGTATACTCTAAGATCATGTATTTTGTGGTAAAGATGCTACCTGATATAATGAGGTTTTAATAAATGAGTATGAAGGCAGTGTGTATTTGTACACAACTGTGCTCTCTATTTAATCAAAAACTTATTCAGCTGGCAAAAACTCCCTGAAGTGAATAGGTGTTCAGTTTGAATTGTATTAAATATGTTTAGATAAGTTACTTCTGTCCGTAGTTGCTTATTATTTCAAATAATACAGATTTAAAATCTGTCTGAGAAAATTGAAACAAGGAGGGGGAAAAAAGATCTGCTGTTTTGCCTACACTCTTTTGAAAATAAGATTTTCCTCTTTTTTAAAAAATTCTTATTATATTTAAAACCATTACCTCTAACTTCTGGTTGGGTTGATCATACTGTGACGAAAGCCTTTCACTCCACACTTTTGATTGGTCAAATGATGCCAGTAAAAAACATAGACACAAATCAAAGCAATAGCTGGTATTGCAGTAAACCTAATTAAGCAACTGCAGAAAGGAAAAATTTGGCTCAACATTCAGGCAAAGACTTGACAGCTAAGTATCATAAAGATTGAGATACCAGTTTCTCCGTATAGGCAAATCTACTTATAGTGATAATTAACCTTACAAATTTGGGAGTTTTGTGCATGTGATGCAAGGTGCTAAAAGGTTTTAATTGCAGAAACAGCTAAAATACTCCAGCTAGTGCTTGTATCATTGTAATGGAAATTAATAATTCTGTCAGTATTCAGTTTGTGTGCATTGTTGAACCATTAAGTGCAATGCTTTTTAAATGTCCTGTCTGGGTTATACGTCACTTTCATGAGTGCAGCAGACCCTTGACTAATGTGTGCTTTTATTATTAAAACATTGGTCTGGCTAAATTTCAACACATTAAACAAAACCAACTGTGGCTTAAGTCTTACCTAAAGGAGACAGGGAAATTTGACTTTTATTAAGTGTGGTTAAGCATTTAGACTCTTCTGGTCTTTTCAAGAACCTTATAAAGTTAACAAAATGTCAGAGATTTCAGAGTTTTAAACCTGTAAACTGCCTTCAAAAGCCAACGCAGCTTATGCAAAATTGCTTCTGCAGCTCAGTGTGCCCTTTATTCCTATCTGCAATAACGACAGATACATTAAATTACGTTAACGTAACATGACTGACATGATTTTTGTATGTGTCTGTTCATCTGTTTCTGTCAACCCATACTGGGGTAGAGATCTCAAAGATAACACATATCAAGTTTCACATCAACTATCAGAGCATGCACAGCAAAAACCATAGCACAAATACCCCCAAGCACTCAGTTCTACCTGACACTGAAGAATTCACACCACTTGCTATATGGTTTTTTTCCTATGTGGATCCCCTGGTGTGTAATAGTAGGTGAGTTTGTAAAATCAGTTGCAGGGAAAAAATCCAGAAGGCACCACTGTCAAGTGTTTCCCTGATGCACCATCAAGACAGGGAATGCGGACCCCAATGGGAAATGAGATCCTCCCAGGGAACTGCAATTCCAGATCACCCTGAGCAGAGGCTCACATGGGGCAACACAGACAAACACAACTTACGCCAGACTGTCCTAAATGAAGTCTTTATATCTTGATCAAAACACTGAAATTCCACAACACTTTTTCAAAGGAAAAGTCAATGTATTTTTCTTATTTTTCTTTTGGAAAAATGGCTGGAAAATGCTAAAAGCAGGAGTAACATGGAATCCAGTGACCAGCTGTGCTTGCCAGGTAACCTGGGGGATGCTCAGCCTGCCTGACTGCTTCCCAATTGCTGTGAGTTCAGCATGCGGCTTCTTTGGCAAGCCTGTGACCCCATACTAAAATGGCTATCTATTCTTAACAGAGTAATGTGGTTAGGTGACAAGAACCAGACATTGTGAGCAACCACTATGTGATGGGTTCTGCAGATGTGTAGAAAAGAAGTTAGCAGAAAGCATGAACAAATGAGGAGTTTATGTTACATCCATTATAATAAATGTATAATGTCCTAATCACAACAGAAAGTATAAGCACTATACAGGGTAAGAAACTCCATGGTAATTTGATCTTTCTTCCACTGAATGAATTAAAATCATAGAATCAGGGAAAAAAATTATGTTAGAAGGGACACCTAGACATCACCGAGTTCAAATCCTTACTGAAATTGAGGCTGACCTCAAAGTTTTGGATCATTTTGGGTTATTTAAAAGTCAAAATTACTGTAGCTTGATGAAAGAGGTGACAAAAACAGTGAGGCTGGTAGGAATAGAAATCTTTCTGGTGTAAGGACACCAGAAGAAAATAACAGTAGGGATAGCAGATATAAAAACAGTCTGCTCAGACAGTGATGCTAAAAGAGCAGCTGTCAAACTGGTGTCTACTTCACTACTAAACTCTTTCTCAGATCTCAACAGCACAGATACTTGTGGCTTTTGTTGCTTTTCTTTCCTTTCACAAATGAGGACTTTGTTATTTCTTGAATGCAGCTTTCTGACATACTAACAGTAAAATACATTGTCAAGAGTGATGTTTCACTAATGTAACTCATCTTACTCAACTCTGTGTCTTTTTGTTACAAAAGATTAGTGGTGAAACCCAATAATCAACATTCAGAATAAATTCTGAATTCCATCCAGAATACAGACTGCTTAGTACAATTCAGTTAGTATATCTTTTGAGCCAGGGCTTGTATCAAGGAGTCAAATTGCTTACTAGCCTCTCCTTTACTCTATTGAGCCCTGAGCCTATGTGTGCCTTCCCAATGGCTAAGTCACTAGTACTGATATAGAGTCCTTTATCTATGATAACTTTGAAGGAATAACTCAAATTCAAGAATAAAACAATTGTAAAATACTAAATTTCAGAAGGAGAACTGAAATCATACATTTACTTCAGCGAATCAGTGTAGCTAAAGATAATCTTTACGAAAAATGTAGCATAAAGCAGTGTCATTCCCCTTGTAATTGGAAGCTTTAGACTAGTATATGATGGGGACCATACATTTTTAATAACAACCCTATTTTTAAAAAATGTAAAAGAGGAGGGGGTGCTCATAACTACTTCCAGGCAAAGAATATGAAAAAGACAACTCTGTAAGGTAGTATGTATTCTCTCTGGTTTTCCCATCAAATATCTCCATAGGTGGGATTAGGTCCTGTGAGTTTGCATGACTTTTTTTCTTCAGTGCATTTGGTTCTACTTCTGGAAAACAGAATATAAAGCAAAGATACTCAATGTGTGTTACTCTTAAGATTGGCATGACATTAACAACTATGGCCAAGGTATCACTTTAGAATCTCAGAAATACTCTTTGGCTTCGACCAAATGTGCTTTAAGATGCTTTCAGTAGGCAGCTTTGTGCCATCTTAAGATCTATGACTTGCAGTTCTTATCCTGCTATTCTGAAGTCTGAATTGTAACCTGAAGTTCCGTTCAAGTTATCCAATTCAGAAGAAAACTGCTATATTCTGTTCTTCACTCCCCTTACTAACTTCAGTTTCGTATAGATTTTAACATTCCGCTTCACATTCCGAAGTAGCTGTGTCAAAATAACTTTGTTGCTTAGCAGATGTTCTTATCCACATTCCAATTCACACTGCTTTATTTAAGTGACAAAAAAAAGTTTTTTCTCCTCTGAAGAGATATCCTCACCCTAAGAAAGTTATCTAGCTTTTATTTTAGTCTTAGTTATCATCAGCAAAATTGGTAGTATCTAACTGTGGAACCAGAAAGGCATACCAATCTTCTCTGCGACATTTCCCACCTCGCTTTCATCCTGTTGTCCAAACATCAAGGGTTCATGAAAAAAGAGACAGGGAAGAGGAGCAGTGCCTAGGAGCCTGAAGAACCTGGCAGCAGCCCTGGTGAGTTGGAGATGAGAAGCAACATTCATTGTGCATATGGAGGGTGCCCCATGCACACATGAACCTAGTTACTAGCTGCCGTCTATGTATATCTGTATGTATGTAGGGGTCTTGTTATTTTTGCTAAAAAATTGTCAATATTTACCATGTATGATCAATTAATTTCAGTCATAACTGTATGAGTGGAAGAATGACTTTATGGCACTGCAATTACAATACTTAAAAAATATTTAAAATAATAATTTTTAGTAAGCCTCTGAACTATAGTATAACTAGAATGAGATACCATGATGCTTTTAACAGTGCCAGGGTATGACTCTTCAGGTATAGGGTTATCTTTTCAAATGCTGAGTTGTTTCAGCTTAAGACACTGTCCTGGTTTTGGCAGGGATAGAGTTAATTTCCTTTCTAGTAGCTGGTACAGTGTTTTGGATTTAGGATGAGAACAAAGTTGATAACGCACCCATGTTTTAGTTGTTGCTAGGTAATGCTTACACCAGCCAAGGACTTTTTAGTTTTCCATGCTCTACCGACTGAGAAGGCTGGAGGGGCACAAGAAGCTGGGAGGGGGCACAGCCAAAGTGGCCAAAGGGACATTCCATACCATGTGACGTCATGCTCAGTACATAAACTGGGGAAAGCTGGCTGGGGGGGCCGCTGCTCGGGGACTGGCTGGGCATCGGTCGGCAGGTGGTGAGCACTTGTACTGTGCATCACTTGCTTTGTGTATTATTATTATTATTTTATTTCAATTATTAAACTGTTTTTGTCTCAACCCACGAGTTTTTCTCACTTGTGCTCTTCCAATTCTCTCCCCCATCCCACCGGGTGGGGGGAGTGAGCGAGCGGCTGCGTGGTGCTTAGTTGCCGACTGAGATTAAACCACAACAGACACTAAAAAAGCTTGTTCCTTGAGCAGTGCTAATGAGGTTTTCTTCCTTATGGATTTGCTTCCTTTGTCCCTTAATACTTCAGTAAGTCCCATTGCTGTTCTCCATCCCTCCTCTTTTAGGGACCCATAGGACATCTTGTGACTAGCGAGCTACCTATGTGTTGGTTGTCCAGTCAGCACTTTTGTGATGTAGAGCAAGTTACATGGTCAGCTAGCTGCTCCCAAACAATCTGTATAGCAGTTGTGTTTTGTCTAAGTGTCTTCTTGGACGCTAATTTGATACTTACTTCTGCCTTTCTGTTGATGTTTTATAAAACTTGTAGGAACTTACCACTGAGAATTCTTTCACCTTTGGCTGAAACTGGCCAACAAACTTGGAGTTTTTGGTAGAAATGACAGACAGTGTGATCCCACAGGACATGTTCTCACAGGAAACCAAACTGCCGTTTTATTATTTCACTTCCCGTATTAAGCATGAGTCACCTTACTGTTGGACTGCCTCAATCACCTAAAATATGTATCAGGGATATTGTAAAACCATACTCGTTGCTTACAAATGAAAAGGACAAGTTTACTCACATTTCTTTAATTTGTACTTTTATATTTCTAGCTGTGATGTTCATCCTTTTGTTTGGAGGTTTCTTAAACTATATTCTGAAACAAATGTAGTCGCATTCGGTTTGTATTCACCTAAAATATTATTGGAAAGTTCATTTATGTTGCCGGATTCTTTGACAGAGACATGCCTCTTCAGCTGTCCTTTTACTAGCTGTTTTCTCTTTTTCATGAAATGTATACTGTATCTTTTCTTTTAAAACCCCTCTTCAGTCCTCTCTACCCTGTCATTCTTCTCATTCACCATAAACTCCAGGTCTGACCCATCATGATGTCAACATCTTGTCAAATTTAAAGAGGTGTTTATGTCTTTTATATTCCATTCTGCCTGGGAGGAGATCCTCCCAAACATTCACAAAGCTGCACTATTATCAACCTCTGAATTCATTTCTTCTTCTCCATGGTGTTTATGCAAAATTTGACAGCAGGGTGCCACTACAGGGGCAGTCAGGCTGACCAGCTTTACTTTCCCTGTTTCCTTGTGCTCTCCCATCTATTCTATGTCCATATGTTATCTTTGTCTTTTACTTAATCTGTAAGACACTTGTGTCAGAGAGCATCTTTTCTCTTTCTGTGTAACATCTGTCCTGGTGATTTCACAGTCTCTGCCAAGGGAACTTGGGTATTGCAGCAAGGTTAGTATTTTTGTAAATAAGTCACTATTGGGAAGCTTAAAATACATATAAACCTACAATGTGTAGCAGCAAAGCTTTATTAATAAAAGCACTTTCCATCAGGTTCAATTAAAATTTTCTAGAAATTTCCAGTTTGTACCTTATCTGGTATTCATTCGTTTTGGCTTCTGCTCTGCTGCTTTCACTAGGACACAAATGGAGCCATTATTGTGGGATCAGAAATGTTGCATTCATTATAACAGAGTGGCAAAACTGGCCTCAGTCTCCACATGTGTACCACAAAATAACACCCATAAAAAGGTAATTTTTTAAAAAGTTGTTTTGTTGTGGGTTTGTTTTTTTTTTTTAATGATTGCCATCAGCACTTTGACACAGTTCCTTGACTGTGGCCAGGCGTTATGTAGGATGGTTCCTTAAAACTGCTCCAGTTTGCAGCTGCCAACCACCGTGCCAGTAGAGCTGGGGAACGTAAGGGGCAACACGAGGAAACCCAAGCCCAGGTTTCTTTTATCCTGGCCTCATGCTGACCTGCTCTGCTAGCGTCCCAGTAACTGTTATCAGCACAGTGCAAAAGTTACACCAAACTCAAGGGTCTGGGCTACTGTTCAATGGTAGATTTTTTTTGTCAGAAACTAACAAGTCTTGCAAGTAAGCAGATTCTTTAAATGAAACAGGTGACTCCTTTAATTTCTTTCTTAGTATTTTGAGTGTCTAAGAAGGAGAGCTTTGATGATAAGATACATTTTAAATGTTTATTTCTTTACAAGACACAGTTGCAAGAGATGAGATTTGCTTGCTTGCTTGTTTCAGTTTTTCTTATTCTAAAAATCTGAAGGGTACTGTGTGCTGTAGTCACAAAATTAATCTACACACTACTACCACACCCCCAGCTGCACAAGTTCCTCTTGAAGATCCAGTACTAGGAAGGGGTTTGACTGCTACCATAAATTATGAAAGCAAAGCTAGAAAGAGGTTGCTCATGTCACTAGACACAAAAATAGCTTAATCTTTCATATATACTTAGCAGAATTATATTTCATATTAAACTCTGAAAACTATTGTAAACTAAGCGATGGTATAAAGAGATTAGTTTTATTTATTTTTTTCTGAAATTGCTGAAGGACTGCACTACTGCTGAAAACTGCAGTAGTAGGCTTTGATGTGAAAAATTAAGGTCTTGCAAGTATTTGTTTAATATGAGTAGCAGTCTTGGACAGGGATGAATGAGAGTACTGTTAATGACATAAGTCACTAGACCCAGCACTTCATTCTCTACAGACATTTAGATGTTCTGTGAGCTTTATTTAATGCTTCATGTTACAGGAGTCTGACTTCATCACAGAGATCCAAACAGCCACTGGCTTCCATGGCCTTTTAGTTACACAGGCTTTTAGTTTAGTAGATGTAAATAAAAGAGTAGCAGAAGAGCTCGTCAAGCCCTTTAAGAAGCTGAAGTGCAAGCTGAAGTGCATAGAGGTGCACAGAAAGATTTTTCAAGATTACTTGCCCAATTAGGTCTCTTTTCTTGAGAGGATGAAATACCTGGGAATGTTAGGCAGCCTGATTAGAGCAGAAGGTCCAAGTCCTACTGACAAGATGAATGAAAATAAACCACCACAGAAACTATTTTCATTGAGTCTGTCTAACAGTGAGAAAAAGGCAATAATGAAACCTTTTCTCATGCAAACTTCCTTTGATGTTTCATCTTTTATATTATTTTGTGGGAATTTTTTTTTATTTTATCACCATTTGCTTTTATCACCAATGCTTTATCACATTAAGCATTTGGATTTCCAGTTGAGTTTTCCAGCATTTAGACAAATTGGGTAAAAATTATTCTTGGTTTTTTTTCAAAATGTGGGATGACAGCATGTAGCTATTTCTTTTACTTAAATTTACTCATCCATTATTGCAAAAGATTATTTTTCCCCACCAGTTTTTAGCGCAGTAGAAAGCTCAAGATCCAAACATGCAGAAACTCTACAAACTTCAAAAATCAAACAGGGTTTCAGCATCAGAACTTGCAAATTATCCTTATTATAATAAAAAAAAATTGGTGGAATGTTCCCAAAAGCATACCTAGGAGTTTTCAAATTTTAACTATAAATTTTCTGTTATGAGGGGAAAAAATCCCAAACATTTCCTAATATTAAACTTTCAATCACAGTATTAGCAGAATCCCACAAGGTATTTACAAGACTTACTCAAACTTTCTATATCAAAACAAAACCCTATCATTTGATCTACAGATTTTTGTAAGTAGAAAAGTTCAATGTTCGCTTTAGGATTTGTTATGTTCACAAACCTTTTTTGCAAACTAAGCCTGCAAAACCAGGTTTAAGCAAACCTGGTTCTGAATTTCTCTCTCCGAAACATAATCTCATACATAGTAAGAATTCAGTCTGCATCCAAGCTGAGCAGCAGGCACAGAATAGAGATGCTGATGTTATAATGTAGTTTTATGAAAGCACCAGATCAGGAGCAGTCAAAGAAGCAAATAGAGTGCTAGAAATTATTCAAAAAGGAATACAGAAGCGAAAGCATTATTATGCCACTGCATAAATTCATCATTCAACTACATTTTGAATGCTTCAATTTCTGTTATATTGTTTTTGAGATGTGAGAACAAGAATTGAGGAAAATGCGGAGTGGGGTATCAGGGATGATCAAAGTTAAAGAATTATATCTGTTTAAGGAATAACTAAATGGACTAGGAGTCTTCAGCCTGGGAAAGAGATGAGTGAGGAGGGATAGAATAAAAGTCTATAAAGTCATGAGTAGAATGAAAAGAGAATAAGGAATGATTATTTCCTCTCTTTTCCAGTAGAAGAGCTAGGGGTCATGAAAAGAAATAAGTAAGCTGAAAAAAAATAAAACCAGATACTCTTTCACACAGCTCCTCAGGATGTTGTATGCGCTCAAATTTTACATAGGCTCAAAAAGGATCTGGACAAATTAAGAAAAGTCTTAAGGACTAGTCAAAAGCAAGGGTTGTAACTCAGAAAACCCTGAGCCATAGTTGCTAGCTGTGGAGAGATACACAGAGCATCTGCTGTATTGCCTGCACTCTAAGATGACATTCTGGCCAAGGCTAAACTTTGGTCTCACTCAGTAGGGTTCCTTAGGCATATATTTACACTCTGTGTGTGTATATGGACATGCAAAAGATGGACTTTAAGTCCACAAGTGCATTTTGCCACTTTTTTTTAACATATCTTGGAATGTTCCCAGTTTAGTAGATTTTTATGGGAAAAAAACACAAACAACAGAAACGAATTTTCATATTGCACTTTACAATATCCATTACAATACTGAAATCAATAAATCATTTATGTTAAATAGCATATTTCTAGGAGCAGAGGTTTTAATTGACTTAGATCTTTTAGACTCTTAAATAGTTGAATTTTCTCTCTCTGAATAAAGAAAATAGACAATATGATGTAGTAATAGAAAAATATTTTACAGATTTTAACAGCTTATCTGTCAAGTTGTTTATTTCTAAAGTAGTTAAAGATCCTTATGGGATTGTGGACTTGTATTTGCCATCTTTGTCTTAAAACACCCCCCTCACACACACACACGTGCTCCCCCAAGATCACTGCAAGACACAGCATTTCCCAATATAACCAGACATAACTCTCAACAATTGTAGTTTCATTTAAAATGCACTCATTCTATGTGTATTCTTTGGATTTTCCCTTTAACTTTGGGCCAGATGGTGCCAGCGGGAGCTCGTAATGTGAAGCTGTTCTCACAAATAAGGAACTTTTGAAGGCATTGCCCCTCAGTGAACTGCTGTAATATCAAAGGCTACTGACGCTTTTTTTCACAAAGTCAAGGGTTGGTTTGCTGGTATTGAATGGGGTGAGAACACAGATTTCCTCTTTTTTCCAGGTCTGAACATAAAGATGGTACTGATTATCACCAGCCTCTACATAGAATGTCACAGGAGCGCAAGGTTTATTGTATATAACACAGACCCCCATGAGTATTGACACTACTTCATTTAACTTCTCTCCATTTAAGCTGTTTTTTACCCATTGGAAGCCTCAATGTGTAAAAGAGTACAAAAGCATGTAATTTCAGCAGATAAATGGAATTCAATTTTTTCTTCTGCTTTCTTCTATTCTAGCTATTCTGACTTGCATAGTTACACTGGCAAAGGAAGCTGGTTTTTGAAACTGGGGAAATGAATAATTGTTTTCAATAGGTGCGATAGTTACTGCTTCAGACAAATATCACAATTAAAGCTAAGTTCCAGCACCCTTACACAGTGAAAAAAGGAACTTCACACACTCTGTGGTACATAGTGGGGAAACTAGAACTATGGCAGTTATCCCAAAGAAAGACTTCTCGGTGATCAAACACAACAACTTAATAAGTTTCATTTTATCTTAAGTCAATGATACCCTATCTGGTAGAACTGAAAATGAGATTTTAGCTCTGTGAGACATCTGATATTTTGATGTTTTATTTTCTTTCACAAGGAAAATCTGAGTTGCAAAACTTTCCAGAGAACAAACATTTTCAGGAAAGGTCAATTCACCAGTGAAGGCATTTTTCATTTTGAATGGGCTCAGACTTATGTTGCATCCACCTAAGCCAGTATTGTGGCTTACAGGAAAAGCAACACAGCTGTCTCATGCTTTAAAAATTGGACTTCTCAACTGCCAGGGAAATGTACTTTAGCTGGGAGTATTCCTCTGTGGATAAACTTGCCGTGATATATCATGAGAAATATAGTCTATTTAAGCTGAAGCAGTGTGAAGTACCCATACTGTATTACTTTAATGAGGCTCTAAAGATGTTTAGGAAAAAGCAAAATGCATTCAAAACATCCAGGCTGAAATCTGTTGAGGTGGATAGACTTAATTGGAGAAAAAAAGTTTCAAAACAGAAAGCAATTTGACAATATACTTTCCCACTGACTTCTTGATTTGCAAAACCTGGGTTTTGTTTAAAAAATGTCTTTGCTAAATATAGGGACCTTAATCAAGGTCATATATTAAGTAGCGATGAGTATAGCCAGGGTCACTTACGGACCAATTTTCTAACCTTTAGTTATGTTCAGTAACTCCTAAATTGCATGCAGTCCTGTTGATCTCACCTGTTTTATGATACAAAGTTATGCTTTCCACATGAATGAGCAGTGAAGAATTGGGTCCTAATATATTCTGCAATGCAGTTAACATTGAACATAATACTTAGATACGTAAGGCATCCTGTGAGAAGATACAAACATTAGCTAAATATTTTACTTAGTTTTGAATGTTTTCAGCTGTATCTACTGGCAGAAAATATTTTCCTTGGAGCACAGCCATTTTTTTCTCTGTGTGTCGCCTCTGTTTCTGTATTCTGAAGGCTGGTGGTTATAGAGTAGTAATCCACAGTTACTACTAAAACTTCCTCTTTCCTAAATTTCAGGTTCTTTGGAGCCTTCCTACTTCATTTATTTTCAGTATTTGAAAAGCACAGTGTTTTGAGGAAGCTGGGTAGCAAATAAAATAACATAAAAGGAGAGCCGTATTTATCTATTCTTTCTGGTGTTCTGTATGTATACGTTATCAGTGTCTTTTATTAACACCTTTATTGATTCCTGTGTTTAAAATCACCTATCTTTTCCATGAGTTGATGGAATCATTTCCAAAGTTCTTTCAAACTTTATGCTTTTGGCTGAATTAAAGGCTTAGAAAGTCCAGGAAAATATTTGTTTTAAAATACAATACAGCCTCATCTACACAATGAGCCAAAACCTTCTTGAAATTACAGTGTTGGAAATCATATTTGTGGTGGGGTTTTATGTGTTTGTAGCTCACAGTGCTATTTAATCTTATCAACATCCTGACTGGATTTTGATTCAAGTTCCTGGAGAGGTCGGAGAATACTATCCTTATTGAACAAAGAGTGGCAACTTTTGGAAGAGGAAGTGATGGTCCAGTGGTCTAACTAGCAAACCATCCTTTCTCCACATGGTTTTCTTACTCATTTAAAGGCTCAAATTCACTGAGTCTCAGGCCTTGTTTCTAGGTAATAACAGAGAATAGATCACAAAACCTAGCTGTATCAGGGCTTGCATTCTTTGTTTACTAAAGTCTATTGCTGTATGTAATTGTCTTCTTTCTATTAAAACTATAATGGAAGCTGTGTATGTACAACTGTATTTAAAGACTAGACAGCAGATTACAAATTATTTCAATTTTAATGTGGGTTGTATAAAATTTCATATTTCCTCTCTCAAGTTCACACTCAAATCTAGAGACTTTCTCATATAGTCTTCCCATAACTCTTTCTTCAGTTAAGCATTTCTTTTGCATTTCACTTGAGAAAGAGCATTAGTATAAACATTAGTATAGGTTTCCCAGTTAATATGTATGAATTTAATTCCAACTCTGGCTAATAACAAACAATGCCTGAATCTTAGCATGACTTATACTTAATTAAATAAATTTTTCTCTTTAGAACCTTGAAAATCTCCCTGGTGCTTAGCTTACCAAATTTCTTTTCCACACCTATGTCTCTTAACAAACTAAAAACAAAAGGAGGAAGGGGTAGGTGGTTTGTGATGCCTATAGTGTATTTCTGTTTCATTATATATTGTCTCTTTGTCTCAGACTTTCAATATATTTTCCTTCATAGTTCTTAATTCTTTCCTGAGGACCCACCTAAGAAACTCCTTCAGTGCTGCACCAGCAGCAGTCTCACACTGTGACAGGCACTGCATTCAATTATTGCTGGGTCATTTTGGCCAGACAGGTACAGCTGTAGAATTAAAACTTTCCAGTTAGTTCAAGAATTTGTGATGTCTGGATGCAGACAAATGATTAATATATTCCATATACTTTTGCAATCTCACAGCAATCTAAAAATTGATTCATTGATAAAGAATCCCTTATTAATTAAGTCATTTATTTTCCTTAAACTGGGAAAGAATTAAACAAGAACAGTTCCGTAAGATACTTGGAAGTAAATTTATTTTTCCTTTTTATGTTCACCTTACATGCTACTAATTTATATATTTTTGTGCATAATTTTAACTGAGTAGTAAATGCCTCAAAGTATACCCTATTTTCTCTGACTTGCATTTTGTTGAATGACATAACAGGTCACAGCTATTTTCCATATAACCTCAAATGACAAAAACAAATTCCTGACAGCAACACATCAATTATTCTGAAAGAATGATTACATTCTTTCTGACTGCTTTTAAGTTCTGGGGTATCCAAAAGTTGACTATCAGGGTTAAGACTGGTAACTTCAACTGTAACAAAAATTTAAAAAAAAACTAAAATTTGATTACCAATTGTGGGCTTAGTAGAATGTGTGTATAATTTCAAATGCATTAAGAGTATGCCACACAGTAAAGTGTCAGCAGCACTGGAAAAATGTTTTGCATTGTGTTAGTTTATTAAGGTGATGGTCATTTTCACCATGTCTAAATAGGTGGCTTCTGCAATTAAAGACTACCTGTTGTTTTCTATCTCCTACTGTTTCACACCTTGTGTGCACATGCATGTGCATGAAATATCATTCCCTTTCACAGCATGTCCACTTTGGCAATGTTGTTAGAAAGAAGAGCCGACTGAATCAAATTGTTGGGTTTTTAAGCATTCTGTTATTCCTAGTTGCTGTTCCCTTTATTGTAGCTCCAAGCTGCTCATTACCTTTTTAGCTTTTTTTGCATTAATGCCATGTCCAATGAATAGTTTGGGGAAGATTCAGATTATATATTCTCATTGTGGAGCAAGGAAGAAGGAATTATTTACCATTTTAAGGCTGGTTCAGAATGCCATTAAAAAGCAATTGGTAAAGTTCAGTGTTTTAAATCAGTACACCCTTAATAATTTGCATCCTTGAATTTTTTAAAGAGCTGGCCAAGTATCTCCCTGGATTGTTAATTTTAATTTTAAAAAAGTCTTGCAGAAAACTGACAATTCTAAAGGACTGGAGGAAAGCTAATATATCAATAACTTAAAAAGGTAAATGGGATGACCTGGATAATTACTGGTCTGTCAGTGTGACATTGATTTAGGCAAAGTAATGGAATGACTTAGAATTCAATTAATAAATAATTACACACATAATTAATTCCAATGAACAATGACTGTGGAAATTGTGCTTTTCAAGCAATCTTGACACTTCTTTTGTTGGTTTGTATTTTTTAGTTTGTTGTTAAAGACAGCAGTACTGTTAGAATTTTCTGTAAAATAAGGTTTTCTTCTTGGCCTCACGTTATCTTACATTTTTATCAGCAATGTGGAATAAAATACTATCTTTAATTCAGTTTTCAGAAGAAAAGGTGTAGGGGAGAGTAAGTAAAGATTACCTTGTATACAATGATCTGGATTGTTTTTTTTAAATTCCAAGTAGGCTGTGTTTCTGTGTGAGCAAGTGTAAAGCCATCTAAAAGGAAAATCTGTAGATCTTACTTAAAGGATTTTGGTTTGGGATTCTGAAAAAAACTTGGGACTGTGGTATAGACTGCTAATCTTGAGCTCCTAATGGGTAGCACAGAGGACTGACATTTTGAGAATGCAGAAACAGTGGGGTTTTGAATAATAGGAGTATTATCTCTGCTGGTTTTGCTATCTGTTTCTACATAAACTATGTATTTCTAGAATAATAGAGAATTCCTTGATGTTCCAATTGAAGAAAGATGTGGAAAAAACATTAGTGGGTTCTGAGAGATGGAAATAATTAAAGGATTGGACAGTATACCTTATAAGGGAAGACTCCTTGAGCTGAAACTGAAAGTTAAAAGGAAATGGCTTGTTCATAATCTAGAAGTATCAATATGGGAAAGAGGAACTTCAGAATAGAGGTTTTTCAATAAAGCACACAAGGAGAAAATAGCATTCACTGGCTAAAAGCTAAAGCTAGGGAACATCAGCTCCAGATGGAAGGCACACTTTCAAGAGTGGCTCTAAATGGAACTTTCTCATAGCAGTAGCAAATTTTCTATCAGTGGAAAATAGAAATGGAGATTGGCAGTTTTTCTAAAAAGCTTCTTCTGGTTCAAAGAGGGATTAATTCAGCAGAGTCCTGTTATGTAGGAGAGGAGGCCAGAAAAGATGGTCATGGTGATCCCATTTAGCTTTATTATCTACACATCTGTTAAGAGCATGCAACTTTAATGCTGCTGTACAATGTAAGAATGCCATCTCTACACAAGCACATTTCTCTTTTTTTGACCAAAGGAAAAAAAAATGGCATTTACTCTGTTCCTGGGTATCAGAAGGTTGGAAGCTTTGTGTGTCCTCCTCCCAAACTGAGTATTATTCTCCCTGTGCGCTTTCCCTTTCCTAGCCAAGAACACTCAATTTGCCTTAAATCAGACTGATATTCTATATAATACACTGAGAACCACATAATTTATAGGAATGTAGGTTTTCACCTATGTTGCCATACAATCCTTTGCAAATTAGTTTCCTTAATGCTCCTGATTGTCCACTCACTGACTTTGTACCTGAAATTGGCTGCTCAGTAGAAAACTTCTGGTAGCTTTTTGCCAGGCTGTTTTATGTGCAGCGTAAGTCGTTGAGGAATCACTTACTATGAGACATTAAGTTACAGCTAGTTGCTTAGTTTACTTCTTACCCCTCAGTGTTAGTGCTGAGTGACTTTACCCCATGTAACAGTGTGGTTCTTGAAGTGTTAATGACCACCATTAGTTCCTTTCAGCAATACCTGTAAAACATTTCCAACTTGACAGAAGGGTTTAAAATTCCCTGGGTTTAGTAATAGTAGAGGAGTGCTTGAGGGAGCTCCTTGTCAGCCCGTGTCTGTCTTTCAGCAAAAAGCGGGGGGGGGGGGAAGGTTTAGTTAGTAGAGGAGTGCTTGAGGGAGCTCCTTGTCAGCCCGTGTCTGTCTTTCAGCAAAAAGCGCGGGGGGGGGGGGAAGGCCTGTTACTGAACAAGGTCATCAGAGTACCTCTGCAAAGACTTGAGAGCTTGAGGGATCTTGATCAGGGCCATGATGAGCTAGGCAGCACTGTGCTGGCAGGGCTGTACCATGGTGGTTTGTTTGTACTCTAACAGCCCTGGAAGAAGCAGATGTAAGCAAGCTTAGCTGGCGGGTGTAATTTCTTAGAGGACTGTCTATAATAGAACTGAACAAGGTCATCAGAGTACCTCTGCAAAGACTTGAGAGCTTGAGGGATCTTGATCAGGGCCATGATGAGCTAGGCAGCACTGTGCTGGCAGGGCTGTACCATGGTGGTTTGTTTGTACTCTAACAGCCCTGGAAGAAGCAGATGTAAGCAAGCTTAGCTGGCGGGTGTAATTTCTTAGAGGACTGTCTATAATAGAAAGTCTGTGGTGCCTTTCAGGACAAATTCTATGATTCCCCACCCCTCCCTGTTACAATTGCTGCCTTGAGTGCCAGCAAGAGCTCCGTGGGGAATATCTGGGAGTTCCTGGCCTTTACAGTTGTACTCCAACACGTAGAGTACCCTTACAATCAGGCTGGAGAAGCTGTGCTGTGGAGAAGCCTTGCCCAGCATGCCTTGAATTTGCAAGCAATTTTTTCTTAGAGCTAGCGGCAATACCACTCCCTCCTGCTACTCTCTCTCCTGTCCCTCTGCAACACAGGCAAAGCATGCAGTTTCTCACTTGCTGTATGGTGTAACCAGTCTGTACTGGCAGCCTGTAGACCACTGCTGTGGAGAGATGCGTTTTGTGCTGGCACACGCCCATTCCTATGCTTGGTGATAGTTCTTGACAGTCACATCCTTTTTTAAGGCCATTGAGCAGGTGAGCTTTGCAAGCTTATGCAACATTGTTCTCATCCAGTTGGCCAAACTTTCACTAAGCCAAGGACAACCCTTTTAATATGAGGCAGACTGAGGTAATTCTCCCTCTGTTCAAAGTGGCCCAGGAGGCCCCTGAGCTTTCTTCATAAGGAGGTTCCCATGCAGCTTGTGGCCATATCCACAGGAGTGAGAGGAAAGGAAGAAATATCTTGTTTCCCATGGAGTGGGAGGCAGAAGGCACCTGCACTTTCTAACCCCATCTTTGTGGGGTTCATCATGATTGCCAATATGAAAGCAAGTGGGAGACCCCTTACCTGCCCTGTCTGGAGACAACAGCGTGGTCCCTGCCAGTGGGTTGACACTAATTGCTGTGTACATGTCAATTGAAAGGTGTTTTGTTCATTCCTGGCTTCCAAAGATTCAGGTTGTTGCACACCTAGCCTGTGTCTGACACCCGTGCAAGACCTATGAGAGCCTGGGACAAGAGAAATGGCATCCCTTCTGAGTGTAGCTATTGCCCCTCCTTCAAAGGACACCATGTGGCAATGTTTCTTGTGGGGGCCTAGGGCATTGCTCCCACAGGGGGCACCCCTGTGATCTGGGGCATACATGTGTGCTGGAGGTGATCAAGGTAATCCAACATGCTGATCACTCCTGCAAGTTCTGTTAAGGTGTCCTGCTGCAGTGTGATGAGGGCTTTGAAGAGTGTTACCCTTGTTATGCCCTGACAGGTAGCCTGAGGAAGCAACTGAAGAAAGTCTCAACTGTGGGGGAGTCCTCAGCTTTACACAGTCACCAAGTAAAACACCCATCACTCAGAAATGGCTCCTTGGGATTCATTCACTCAACTGAATACGCTGAAAGTAAAATTGCAGTCTGACAAGCTCTGCTGAGCCCATGCTGTTCCTCGGAGGGATGACAACGGCAGGCAGTAAAAGCAGTCCAGTGGCCACGGCAGAAGAGTGAGATGATGTGGATGTGAATCCACACAGAAAGCTGCCGTTTTTTTAGTGAAGCTTAGCTGGAAAAAAGTTGGAGAGCCTTGCCAAAACTGCACCCTGCATTTGGGCTGGTCAAACTGTCTGACAGCCTAGTTAGTGCTTGAGAGATTTGTTAGGTTAAGGTGTCAGCTTTGCCTGTGCCTGCTATGCAGTGTAAGCCATACTTAACTCAAGTTTCAAAGGATCCTTAATAAGTCCCCCCTATCCAAACAGCTGGCAATTCATGTTCAATGTTATGATCTGTTTTAACTGAGGCGGAACGGCTATATGAATTGTTACAACTGAAAGTAAGTGTAAAAGCAGACTAACAGCATTCAGAAGGCAAACAAATGCATTCATTCAGGAAGTATGGATTTTTACAGGTGTTCAATGCTTCTGGGCTGTCCTGAAATGCCTCTCAGCTTTAGAAAGAGTTCATTTGGTTTTAAAGGTGGTAATTTCTTTCATCATTCACTTTTTGGCTGTCCTTTCTCAAAACAAAGAGAGAGACTCTGTCTTTCCTGAACTCCTAGGCCTTAATTGTTTAAGTATAGAGGGCTGGATCTTGTACATAACTTCTGTGTGGTACCATATATCATATTTTCAGATGCAGTTATTTATTACATTCAAATTTTGTGGCCACCAAGAACACTCTCACTTGAAATCTATAATTCATTAAATTGCTACAGGTCTTATAAACCTCCTGAACAATTAAGCAGTAGTCACCTGTACTCCCTCCAGGATCGTAAGTTTTCATGACTGATGTGGCACTGTGTCCTCCACACAAGAAGGCAGGATGCAAGACTTTTCCTTGAGAATTAGCGAGCTGACAGAGCTGTTATTAGAAAAGGTGAGATCATTACCCACTCCAGAGACCAATATTTCTTGCCATTTGTCCAGGAAACCTAATGCTGTCTGAGGGCTTACACAGACTTCCACAAGACAGTAACTATATGGCTCTGGGCCAACTTCAGACAACAGTAATTTTTAACATTTCTAACATATCACTGCACAAAAGGAATTGTAGATTTATCAAAATTATTATTTATTATCAAAATTATTTATTTATTTATTTATTTCCAGTCCTACAAATGTTTGGAGTGAACCAATTGATGAGTTACTCCATTTCTTGTGGGCTCAGACAACTATTTTACAATATTTCCTATAAAGCTGGTTAAATGCCTTTTATTTTAAAACATTCATATATTTATTTTCTTGGACTTGCAAAAACAATATTTTTATAGTGATGTATTTCTTGAATAATAGACTTTCAATAACACATTTTCCAAGTCTATGTCTTTAAAGATACTCAATTAAAGGACAGTCTGTGAATATGAATCTTGTTCTAAATTAACTTTCTTTAAATATAAATGGAAAGATTGACTGTGATTTCTTTTAAGAAATAGGTGGGGGTTTTCTTAATTACTCTATTACAAAATCTATTCTAACAAAAATGAATGTTTTGCAAAACACTTAAACATTTATAGGATGACTGTAAATATTATGAGGTAATAATCCTGCAGAAGTCTGATATAGGTTCAACTTTATTTGTATAAGCTAACAAGAAGGAGAAAACAAAAAGTAAAATGTTAGCAGTCAGTCTTGCTCTGCCTGAGGGACTTGTGAGCTGATAAAGTGATATCACCAGGTACATTCAGAATTAATTCATAAACACCTATCAAAATTCATGAACTAGTATTAACATGACTTTTAAATATTAGCTGATCAGACCGGAGGATTCTTATTTTATGATGCTTAACTTATCCAAGATTCTAACTAATTACAGTTAAAATACGCAGTGTAGTGGCTCCAGACATTTCTCTACTAGTTCTAGTACTGATCTTTTCATATAGAAGGGTTTGAGTCCAAATTCTTCAGCTTTCAGAAAGGTCAAAAATATATACAATGCTATCTAGAGTATGATATCTCATCTGTGATGATTTTGTGAATACAAACCCAAGCCAGAAGCTAAAATGGATGATAAAGCAAGCCCAGCTTCTCTCCCACTGTAGTACAACTGTTCCATAAAGGAAAGTACTAGTTGTCTTAAGGAAGAAGTATTGTCTCTTTCATGGTGTTTGCATGTAAGCCTGAACATTTGGAAACATCACTGGTTTATCATTCAGATGCAGATATGCTTTGGATATTCTTCAGAACGGAATATCTTGTTGGGTAGAAAATTGATATGTAGACCACATGAATTGGGGGGTTTAGTGAACTGTGGAAAGGAGCTTAGTGAAGGGTATCGTGGTACAGGCTAAATGGCAGTTCTTCCACAATTTCTTATGGAAATACCAATTTCTATTTTGATATTAATGAATGGGTCTTTGAAAAGATAAGAGGTGTGTAGGGTGTGTTATTATGAAACCTGTAATGGGTTTCATATTGTGCAGTCAAATCCTCATGTAAACTGAAACTCCCACAGTTCTGAAAGTCTTCAGATAGATTAGATCTCTAATTAGAAAAACCCAAACTTAATTTGCTATTGGGAGAACATATAATTTTAAAGAAAGCAGTAAGTATTTCATCTGTTTCAAGTTTATGGTGTAATGACTTACTGGTATATCACTGCATATTGCACATCTGTAACACAAAATAGGATATTAAATGTTTGCTGCATTTTATAGTAGGTAGTAGCTTGGAATGGCAGATATTCACTGGTTAGCCAAAATGAGGAAAAATTGAAGACTGTAAATTAAACATGTGATGGAGAAACTGTAGTTGTAGTTTTTCCAAGGGAAGAAGGAGGAGGTATTACTCTGAATATAATTACATAATTCAAAATAAACTCCCAGAAAAAACACTTAATTCATTCAAAATCTGGAAGTGAAATTTAGCCACTTTATACCAATGTACCAACATAGTCAAACAGTACCAAATTCAGTTTATCACAAAAATGTTTGTTTCAATACCTCAAAAGCCAAGCTTGTCCAAGCTTGCTACAACCAGATTGACCAAGTAGTATACATGGATGCAGTATGGGGAAGAACAACTGGTTTGGGAACAGCTTTTGTTCTATTAGGATTTGTATTTCCATGTGTTGGGAATGGATTCAAATCCATTTGGCTCTGTTAAGAAATTCAGTTTATCACAAAAATGTTTGTTTCAATACCTCAAAAGCCAAGCTTGTCCAAGCTTGCTACAACCAGATTGACCAAGTAGTATACATGGATGCAGTATGGGGAAGAACAACTGGTTTGGGAACAGCTTTTGTTCTATTAGGATTTGTATTTCCATGTGTTGGGAATGGATTCAAATCCATTTGGCTCTGTAAACATGTAGCTGATAACACTTAATGTTGGAATCTGAATTTACAGGAAGTACTAAAATTGTTAATTACGGGGTGGAGGAATTGGGGCTGCAGCAGAAGCAGAAAGTTGATACTGTTTTCTGGTCTTACCAACAAACACAGAAGCAGACGTTTCATTTTAGCAGTTTGGTTATAGAAATCATACAGAGCAAACACTCTTATTTTATCAGGCAGTCCTGTGCTCTTCCTTTGGCTGGCAACATGATCCGGCCTTTGTGAACAGGGGCTGTGAATGAAATATTAAGTCTGGATAACCAGGAAATGCTATCAGCCGGCTTCCTAATTGTCTGCTAGGAATCATTTTGGGGAAGCTGGGAGTAGAAAGGAACGCTGTCGAGATTTATTTAGTAAAGTTCCTGCATCATTAACTGCTTATTCTGAGCAATGACAAATAATTGAGAGAGCTGATCAACAAGCTAGTTCTTGATTATCCCTTGAGAACTATTTGACTATTGGGGTTCTGCTTCATGATATAGGTGGCTTCCGTAAGTCCTAGAGGAGCTGCCTATACTTTTCTTATCTGGATAGCTCTTTCTGCAAATTTAACTATCAAATTTGGGGGGCTACAGCCTAGGACATCCAGATGGTACATAAGTATTTTACAAGGCAGTTGCTCAGGTAATCCTCTCTCTTCAGACTCAGAAAACAAAACCAGTCTTTCAGCTTCATTCTGTTCATCTAATAACTGTCCTCAAAGAGTTTTAAACGATTATGAAAATCAGGTCCAACAAAGCTTTGACTGCTGTTTAATCCCTGAGAACATGTTTGACACCTCCTAGGGATTTTCTGAGGACTCAACTCTTGTTTCTGACCTTAGAAACTGTGATACTCGGACAGGGAAGATAATCAGTCTTTGTTGCTTTTCTTTCGATATGAATTACAGTATGCAATGTAGCTGCAGCATAGCTGTGAAGAGATGAATCAGCTGCAGGACTTGCAGACAAGGACAAATCACATACCATACCATAAGAGCAAATTGTAGTAAGACCACATGCGCTTATGCTAACTGACACATTGATGAATCCAAATTATCCTCAGCAGCCCTGAACAGTGTCATGGTCAGTATCACGTTAGTCAACTTGGCCCTTGACAGCTGTGGTGCAGTTCAGTGCAGTAGCAAGTAGAACCAGTATGGGAAGTGAGCTTCACCTTGCTCAAGAGCAAGTCTTCTGAGCTTTCCAAGAGAGATCCTACCTGGGCAGTGTGACGCAAAATAACAGAAAAGGGATGTACAAAAGCAGTGTGAAACATGAAAGTAGTCCACTACACTCCTGAAAAAGGGAGCAGAAGAGAGGTCTTGCAATCTTGCATGGGGGAAGTTCTGTTTCTGTTATATCAGTCTACATTTGCATTTAATTTCCATTGCTTCAAAATGAATAAGGGTTTGAATGTCAGTAGTAGAAAAGGATGACATTCTTTATTAATATTTTAATACACACACATTAGATCTAAAACACTGAAAAGAAAGAACTTTTTAATTTTGTTCAGCAGAAGTGAATTCAGTATTCCAATTGCTTATCTAAATGTAAATCTATGTTGGCATGGATCAAATATGCTTTATAATGTACATAATTAATATTAATCTTAAAATATTTCCTGACAGAGCTTTTTCTGTGAGGGTAAAATGGCCTATTTGGGAGTACTAGTATTGCCAGCAAAAAAAAGCAGGGGAAGGGTTATGAATTAAACTTAATCCTTACACACGCAACACTGTGTACTTGTAACAGGAATATGATCACTTTGATTTAGTCAAACTATGAACAAACTTTTATCTAAATATTCTATTTCCCCAGATGCTACAGAAAACTAGTATTGATTTGTCTTATGGATGGATGAAAGCCGTCACAGCAGATACAACAACTTGGGAAAACCTACGTGGCGCATGTAATTACAATCTGACTTGGATGTAAGGTGAGAAAACATTATGGTTTCATGAAATGTTACATTTCTAAAAAATCAGTCCCTTCATTATGAGTTTGGAAGAACCAAGTGTGGCTTGTTTCTGCTAGTAAATAGATTGCTGTGGCTTTTAAAAATGTTAAGGTCCACTGCTTTGTGAGGGAGCCTGGGGCTCTGTCTCTGATTTTGTTCAAATCTTAGTCAGGCAGATGCCTGTAACTTAGAGAACAATTGAGAAGATGAAAATTAAGAAAAGGCTTCAAGATTTTGTCTATTTGGTGAGGAATCATGAACATTGAGAATGACCTTTTTGTGCAGAATATTGGTTACACTCAGGTAAGATCTGATGGCAGCAAAGCAATTTGTGAAATATTTTCTGATACTCAGCTTTACTGTTTTTGTTGGCATAAGCAATTATTTGTTTTGTGGAAAGTGCATTCAAAAATTTTGAGAAACTGAAATGTTTTACAAGGACTTTTTTAAAGTTTAGGTCTTTTTAAATTTTTTATTTCCTTTGACAGCCTAGCTTTTTGGATTAAAATTTTGAATGCTTAGAGGCTTAAGGCCTTTTATTGATTTCATCTTAACAGAGTGTTTTAAGTTTCAGATCAAATGAAATGTTGTGTTTGAACTTTTGTCCCCTTTGCCCTCTAAAATGTTATTTTGTTTTCCAAAGAAACTGTTTTTTTATCATTAGGACACAACTTGTCTTCTCAGTGAAGCAAGAAATTATCATTTACTCAGCTCTCTTAGTGTCTTCCTCCTTTCATTTCTTTGATGATAGCCTCCTCTTTCTTGCTGGATGTGATCCAAAATTTTAGCTATATTTTCACATTTTTGACCTGCCTTTTAGTTAAATATGATTCCTACTAAACTAGAAACTTTTTCAAGTGGACTTTGTACCCTTTGGGAATTAACAGATCAAGACACAGCAGTTCTGGTTCAAATTCCCTGACAAATGGCCAGGAATCATGGTAGTTAATTTCATAAAAAACACTCTAGTCACTTCTAGACACCACTAGATGTCTAGTTATACTAGATGCAAGTTGAAAGATGTACCAGTCTGAAATCTAAGCAGAACTTATTTGTCTATAAATGTTAGTCACTAAGCTTGCCCTTTTTTGTAGTGGTAGCAGATGTTTAATTCCTTCAGAAGCTTTGAAAAATCCTGGTCAGTATTAACACCATATTTCTCTATTGATATTTTTAATCTTGCCACCTTGCTTATTTCATGTACTCTTTAACTTCTCATCTATTTTACCTTTTTAGGTGTAAGTGGTCTTTCATAGCAGAGATTCTGCCTCCCACTTACACCTTTCTTTTCATTATTAGAACAGTGGTAACCACTGAGACTTCATTCGACTGTCACTTTAGCTAGGTATGAACTATTATGTTTTACAATCAGGCTGAACTCTAACTAAACACAAAAGAGCAAACTTTTATCATTTCTGTATTAGTGACAAACTTAATTTAAAAAATAGAATCCAAAGTTTCAGGTACTCTAGCATGTTTGGAAGCAACCTTTGCACATCTTTTTATATTTTAAATTATAAAATCATGCTTATAACCAAAGCACACTCAGAACAAAATACTGGAACTACTTGGAATGGTTTCGTTATGAAGAATTGTCTAAGTACTTGCTGTATTGCCTAAAAAGTCATCAGATTTTACATGATAGTCAGCCATTTCAAAATATGACATACCTGATCTCCTGAAAGATGAAAAATTATTTACCTATAAAGAAGAGAAACCTTCGTGGTTTTGTACCATTTCTTTATTTCTTTCCATATGAGACTTCTACATGTTTTAGCTTAGTATGCATCTGAGGTTAAATTTCTGAGGTTAAAATACGCCAAAGAAAAATTGTGCTACCTGTTGTCACTCATTTAGATTAATAAACTGATGTTAGTGAGCGATCATGGAAGGTTAATGCCATCTGATTATCTTTCAGGTTAGGTATAGAAATTCACTGTGACAAAGCAGTCCAAGGCAGGTTTAATTCCTCATTGCCAGCTTTCTTTATTAAAATTGTCTGGATTGTTTGGACATGCAATATTGCCATAATAACCACTGAAATCAGCTTCTCAATGTATACACATGCAGAATTTCAACTGAAATCAATGGGACTTCTTTGTCTTAAGGTCTTGAAGTACAAAGTGATTTTGCTGAAAGCTAAGCTTTTCTCTATAAATAATGTTTTGCTTTGTGTTACTTCTTCCTTCTGATTATCCTACCCTGTTTTAATGGTCTCTGGACCCAGTAGCAGGTATCCCACAGGTGAGATTGTCATTCCAATAATCTATCGCTATTTGTCACTACAGCTTTGGCGCAGAGTCGGGGGGGGGAGTGAAGAACAAAACTGTGAGTACAATTCCATTTGAAACTGGGAAGTGTTTTCCTAAGGGTCTCAAGTTATTTTCATACAGAAATGCTCAGTTACCATCAGTGTCCACATTTGTTTGGATGCAAGAGATGAGTCTACTCTATTTACAGCTACCAGTACCCATTATAAAGCACCATTGTAAAGAAATAGTCTCTGTAGAGAGGGCCAGCAGTCTCAACTCATTTTAAAGATCTGCTTTGTAACAAAAACTACCTGAAATAATTAAAACAATGAAGCTGCCTTCATTTTTCTTTGCTAATCATGTAATAGTAATAGAAAATACATACCGTATTCTGCATGCACAGTAGAAAATCAGTATTCTAATAGACTGTATTTGTTATGTCCCTGTTGTTTTGTCTCTGTTTCTACCCATGCTTTACCTGCAGACTCCGTTTTTCCATGGAGGGGGAGGAGGGAATCAAAAATCCTTTGGAATTTCTGGGACTCTCTAAATCTCTTTGACTCTTTCTCATAGACTCTAGAAAACAGAAGGGAGCTTCTTCCAACTTTCCATTCAAGGTTGGAGGTCTGCCCAGCTTTTTCTTTCAACAAATAAAGTCACTTGGCAAATCATAAGAATCAATGACCAATAAAGCCATTCTGCTCCAATTACTATGGAGAAATCTTCTGTGGTCATTTTCAGATAGTAACAGCATATGTAAGTGCATATGCGTATGTGTATATAGATACATTTACACAGATATGTATCTGTGTGAACTTTTAATGAGAGGAATAGCAAACTGGAGTGCAAGATTTTGCTTTTATTCCTAATAATATGATAATTACCTCTGCACTTACCTGACAAAGTACTCTAAGATAGAATCCAGTTGCTTAAACATAGAAGTCTATAGTCATTTGAGAAGCCTTAAATTATCCTGTCTGTCCTCCAGTAGCCGCTCCAGAGCAATGCAGGTCTCCTAGAAGTCCTGTGTTGTATGTGCCAACCTTGCAGATCTGCCTGAATACAGCCTTTGAAATGGCACTGAGATACCTGTTCCTGGCAACCAAATTTAGCCCCTGGAGTCTGATCTTTTCCACAAAGCAATAAATTCAATAGTGTATGATGTTTATACACTAAGAAGGTTTTTGACATTCAAATGGAAAGAAGTGAATTTGGCTGCTTGATATAGTTACTTATGCTGATTTCTAATATATATCTCAAGTTCTATTGCTCTATGAAAAAGTTATTTGTAAGAAAATAGTGTCAGACAAGAGAAACATTTCATACAGCCCTTTGTTGCATACTTACTTGCCTGTCAATCTGTGGTGTGAGCTCAGGTGCTTGTGCAGGATCACGCTGCGGCCTGTGTGTGTCTATGCACAGGACAACAAGCTTCTCCCTTCCCATCCTGGCCCAAATACCCAGGTCACCCAGAGGAAAAGAGTGGTTGAAGGATGCTGCTCCTGATCTGACATGGTGGGGGAGATGGGAGACCTATGTGAACACGCACAAGCATTGGCTTCCTTACACAGTTGTGCTGGCAGCTACCTGGTGCCAGCAAGAGTAGCAGCATGCTGTGTGTCACTCACACATAGCAAGGAAGGAAACAGAAGGCACAGCATGACTGAATTCACTCCTTGGGCAACGGCTGGTGTGTTACCCTACACACAGTGCGGGCGACAACATACACCACCATCACGACCCCGCTCCCTGGTGAACTGTGTCAGACCCTGCTGATCAGCACTAAAACAGTTGTGCTTTATTTGCAACTTCTGTTCCTTTGGCTGCTTTTGTTTTATTTTTGTGAGTAAGCTCAATTTTTGCTCCCCTCAGTGCCTCTTTGTTTTGCTTCACTAAGCAGATAAAGTAAAATAAGTATCTGTATCTACTTCTGTTTTATGCTGCTTTGAACACCAGTTCCTTGCAGATGCTGTGCCTTGCACTGGGATTTTGGCAGAGTGCAAATGAAGGCAGAGGGCTTTCATCTGCTATCTCTTGGCGGGTACCTCGGAGCTCCTCAGCTGCAGTCAGAGATCTGACCCAGCGTGTTTTATAGCCAGTGATATGCCTCCTTACCAAGTTGCATTTGCTGACACAGCTCACAAATTCCCCCTGAAAGAGAGGCCCTGTTACTGTATGAGACAGTAAAACAGTATTTATTGTGACCGCTGCTTGGATGGGCTTGATCATCGCTTGAGGGCCTAGCTTTGGACTAAAATAGTCGGTGCAGCAGGTTTCCATGGTCTGCTAGACCGTCATGTAGAAAAAGAAGAATTTCTTTGACGAGAGTTGGTGAATGGCGTATGTTTAGACAGACTTAGCCTGTTTTTAGCAATTTAAAAATACTATTAACACTACCAAGCTGTCTTTAGAAGGTACTTACAAGGAGTTCAGGACAACACCAGTGGGAATAAATGGGCTTTCTGCATCCTGAAGCTGAGTCTGAAGCTGCATCAGCTTGTTTGGCAACACCAGTTCACCATCCGGAGCTTTGCTCTGGCCTCAGGTGCTGGGTGACAGGAGAACCCAAACAGGAAAGTGTATTTTGGTGTTAAAAGAAGGAATAACTAAAAGCCTCATGCATAAATCAGTAAGCTGGGCAATGTAACAAAGCCTATTAGGCAGGACTAAAGAGGGTTGGACTTGAGGCTTCTGGTACAAGTTATATGTGCTATATGCAGTTATTACGTACAGTTACTATGGCATGGAGGCATTGTTCAAAGTACATTTATAACAGATAAGACAAAGAAAGGTCAGTGTTATTCTCAGAATTATTAATAGGAGTTTCTATTAAAAAATATGAGGAAATAATTTACAAAATAGTACTTTCATAATAAGATAATGACAGATAATGGTATCTGTTGTGGTAAGTCTTCTTTTACTCACAGAGCTCAGTCCACAGAATAAAATTGAAGGCAGTGAAATTCCACAAAAGTAATGAGACACCCCAATATCAGCTATTCAAGTTCTGCCTGGAAGCCATGCTATTGCTGTTCAGCTTTGGGAAATTATTACCAAAGTCACTAGAAGGAAACAGATGAACTCCCTTTTGGGATGGAAGCCAAGCTGAATGTTATTCTAATAAAGTTCTTATGTTGTGTCAGGGTGTGAGGGGAAAATTTTCACCCACCCTTCCTTTTTGGTGCATACGATTACAAACATACAGGGTTTCATCATGTTTCTTTCTTCTGCCTTTCTGGCTGACAATCTGAAAAGTTTTGCATGGATGTCTTAGAAAGTAACATAGGCGCAGGCATCAATTAATGGAGGTGGAAGCATGTGAAGTTATTTGAAGCAAAAGTAGTGGAAAAAGAAAGCCTGTGCTTGCTGAAATCTCCCAGTAGTGTAAAAGGCAGTTATCTCTAGAACAAGTTTCTTAAAATTGCAAAGGGACATAAGTATAAGCTCAAAGTTTGTCCTGTAGTTTTGAAGGTCTAACATTTTGATGACATGACTATGAAAAACTACAGCCACCAATGGGTGTAGTGCTTAAAGAAATTCTTGTGTGGGCATAGGTACCATCCAAAAAAAACCCTTTGTAAATATACTTTAAATCAGTTTACTTAATGGAATAAGCTATAACTGTAAAGTGTATAAGTGACTGTAAGATCAGCTAAAATAACTACTAAAAGCTGCTTCTCCAGAAGATTTTTTTTTTAATGTAACACTATCAGTCTATGTGTATCAGCAAACTGTTTTAAGAACACACTTTTTCTCTAGAGAAGTGTTGTACTGCACAGCACCCAGGGAACAGTTGGCATGGTTCCCTGTACTATTGAAGTAGGGGTGCAAAGTATCTCTGCTATTTTCTGTATGCCTCCCACCTAAGTTTTTACTGGAATAAACACTAGGCAAAAATCCTCACTCTTCTCTGTGTTTATATGATCAACATGAAAAATATACAGAAGGACAACAAAGATTTTTCAGTTCTTGAAGAATGCCATAGGATGAGAGAACATAAAACTTTATAGTCTAGAAAAAAGAAGTCTTATGGCAAGGGGAGAGGGGATGAAGGATGGCAGGATGAGAGCTTATAAATTTTCTTCAAAGTAATAGTACAAATGAAAGAAGAAAATTTCTTAGGCCCAAACAAGGAAGAGCAAGCAATGCAAGCTTGGACTCCAAGTATACAGGCAAGGCAACTGAGCAACAAAGAGGGCTGGCAGAGGGGAGGATAGGGAACTAGAAATTCTAAGAAAAAAGATAAGGCTGTTGGGACCTGCTGGTGGCATAGTCATGGAAAATCTAGTGTGACCAAATGGGTGTTTTCTGGCTCTGTTTCCTGTGAAACATATCCTTCTACTTCCTTCACAGCTACAGAAAAAGCTTGTCTGCTGTGGGACTGCTGCGATGATATCGCTGTGGGAAGAGTGTAGGAGTCTTTTTATCTATTTATACTTGTTTTACGCATGCAGCATTAGTAGAGGTGGTCGGGTAAAGCTCAGTACTTCTGGTTATAAGTAAGTCAAGCACTTAGCTGCATCTTTAGGTACCTTAAAAAATGGGGCGAGAGGAAAGAGAAGTATTTTTGAAGAAGCCTAAATCTCTGCTTTTCTAAAACTAACTTGTGAAAGGGAGCTGTTCATTTAATGATTTATCAGCACAGTATGAAAACTGCCAGTGTAACAGGAAAAAGAAAAAGCATATTTAATTACTCAGCTCGCATAATAATTCTTATATGTACACATTTTCATACAGTGTTGCAGTAGTTTGCAGGCTATATTTATTACTCCCTAGATTCATTCCATTCTTTCAGTGGAATTGAAACGATTGTAGGTATGATCACCAGATCACCTTATCACTATCAATGTCTTGACAGAGAACACTTTCTGGTATAGTAAGTGATTCTTCACCAACTCTGTGTTTATCCTAGCCTAGAAACCTAGCAAAGCCTGCCTGTTGTTGGAAATTGGCAGATGTTCCTGGGACATGAGAAAGTGTCATGACAGAAATGGGATGGGCCTCCTAAAGTAGTTTACCTAGAACTAATGTGTAGCTGGTGTGTACTCTTCAGGCAGTGGTAGCTTCCAACAGTGGAAACTGTAATGGGAAAAATCTGTCTCCTGTTTCAAAATAATAAAGCCACACCTCCTCCAGACTTCTTCCAACAGCCCTCCCAGGAGCAACCCCTACACTAACTTTAGTACAGTGGGTGGTTCTGTTCAAGTCAACCATTTACTGTATTACCATTTGTTTTCAACACAGTGAATCATATTTGCATAATGCTTGACTAACTTACTATCAAAATATTAGCTTGATATGACTCCATACTGTATGCGCGGCTTACTCCTGTATCTGTCTAGTGCAGCGGTATAATGAAAGTATTGATGGGAAGAGTCCTGTCTCACACAGCATTGTGCTAAGCTAATACAATGGCACAGAAACTTGCTAAGACACTGTAAGGTATTAAAATATGAATATTTAATACACTTATACAGAATATATGAATGTTAATCTTGCCCATTGTAGTTCCTAGATACTGCCTTGGGGCCTTAGGAAATAGTGTGTTTCTGATTAATCCAAGACTTGTACCACATGAGCACATGTGCGTTGTCCTGATAAGGTTAAAAAGTATGTTTTGCCATGTAAACATATTAGGAGTCTAAACTATCTCAAATTACTCCCAGCTTTGAGGCTTTGATACTAACTCATTGACTTTTCTAATTGTGTGAAGAATAATTCTCTCCTTATTGACTGCACTGGAATTTATTAGCAATTTCTAGAACACTTTAAAAGTCTGTAAATCTGAGTTATTAATCATGGCTTTGCTCTGTGTGTGAACAGAACAGCCTGTGCTTTGTCCTTTACATTAACACAACCAAACAATACTTTTGGTGTATCGACCTCCCCATATCATAGGGCTGTCTGACCTGTGATCCTGGTGCATACTTAGTCATATGAGAACTAGCAAGAAGTTTGTAAAGGTCTGAGGGAAGAAACCAGTTCTGGATGTCTAGCCTTGGTCAGATAGGTACTACATATTTGCAACATAACTTTTCTTCATGGAATAGTCTAATTTTTTCTGAAAGGCTTAAAAGAATTCATGGAATATTTCATGAATTTCTGAATGTGGCTGGAAAATGTTACATGTACAAAAAAAGTTTTCCTATAAAACTATTTGAAAATTTGGGACTGAGATGAGCACTGACACCCACTATGGCTGTGTATTAGCCACAGGATTAAAACTTCATCTCTTTCATGTTTCCAAGGCAAATTTTCATAGAGAATCTCAGCACTCAGTGTTTTTCTCTGCACACTAGCCAGCTGCTCAGAATTTCTAGTTATTTTAGTGAAGAAGCATTCTGTGTCAGCTGAGAAATGTTTAAGATGAAGTTAGCCAAATAGTTTGGGCTGGGAAATTGCGGATACCATATGGAAATTATATTTGTATTATCATAGAATACATAGTATTAATAATGAAATGCAGATATATCATGAAATTGGCACATGAATAGATACACAAAACAGGCATATATATGCAGATCTGTTTAATACAAAGTGACTTGTGTATGCATATCATTAACATGAACGTAAAAGAACTTGTGTTGTAATTAATATAGATATTAACTACAGAAGATGTTGCATATATGAAGCTCTTGTTTGTTTAATACTGTGCCAGGCATAAATGATGCAAAGTCTGATTGACTTCTGGGTACCAATATGGAAAAAACAGTTAAATAGTAATAATGATTTACAGTCATCTAGAGAACATACTTCTATTGAGGTAGGGCATAGAGAACATTGAAGTGAAATCAGCACAAATAAGATCATCAGCTGGAGTATTCTGTGGCCAAAAAGGCAAATTGAACTTAACCACATTCAAAAGAAGGCCACGGGTGACCAAATGTGCAAAAGGAGATGCTGAAATTGGCAGCAGAAGAAACGTCTTTATCAGTAAAGGAGAGCATGCCATGGCTTTAAAAGTTAAAAGGAGTAAATACTAAGGAATATTTGTTAAAAAATAATGGGCATTAACACTGCATTTTTAAAGAACATGAGGGAAATAACATTATGATACTGTGTTGGTGAAGAGGATTGAACACTAGTAGAGAAATTTTATTGACTTTGAAGCTAATTAATGCATATATAAACAAATCTGGCAGGTGACACTGAAAAGAGAGAACCAGCATAAATGATTGGACAGAGGAGCCATCCTTTGGAAAGTATTACAACTACTGATGCCATTTGATTAAATACTGAAGGCATTTAAAACAAAAATTGTTGCATACAATCTTGATTTTTTTTTTAAGATTTGTAACTTAAAAGCATTTGATTTCTATATAACAAAGTTCATGGAGAGATGTCCTCCATGAAAGACATGTCACAACAACAGCCTTTCAGGAAATCTGGAAAGGAAATCAAGCAGGTTGTTCTTCAGGGATATGTCTCATATATTCCCAAAATTGTGAAGAGAAACAGGTAAACACTACCTCTCAACCTGATAAGTCACAGTCCCTATGGAAATACCAATGGGGCCTGAGGCAGTCTTAGTAGAATCCTCTGATGAAGGCAGGAATAAATTTAGGACGTATCATTAGATGCATCTGTTGGAAAAAGTGATGGTGAAGTTGAGGGAGGCATATCCTCCCTCAGACGCAAAGGACACGAGGATGAGATGAAGATACAAGCTGGCAGAAACTGTCACAGATGTCGTTTTAAAGAATTGGAAGACAAACAAGAAATGATTGGAGAACGTGAATGCATAAAATCCCAAAATTGTGGGGAAGGGAGGGACATGGGAGAAAAGAAAGGGGTGGGACTGAAGTTTTCTTAAGAGTCTGCTCAGAGCACATATGCCTGTGAGGGTGGGATATTGGAGTGACTATAAACAACAGACATCTCGTCTTATCTCTTCAGTAAAAGATCCAAAACTCTCTGATTGGCTCAAATTGCAACCTGGTTTTTAAATGTGGTTTCAAATGTGATATAGACATGAAAATTAGAGGACTTTGTAAAGTTTTCTATAAAATCTGTGTTGAATTCATTAAAAGCAAGAAAAGATAGAGTTTGAAGTGTTTTGTTTCAACCTAAAATATTTAGAATTTTCATTGCAAAATTCCTACTTTGTTTGAAAAATATATATAATTCTAGAGGTAAAAGGAAAAGACCAAGCAAAGTTAAGGATGTGGTAATATTATCAAAACATTGTGGGATATTGCCTATCAGCTAAGTGACTGGGATTGTATGCCCATTCTTAACTATCTAATTGGGAGGCAGTGTAGTCTCAGTTAAATTTCAGCGGAAAAGATTTTAAGATAAGTTGCATTTCATTGCAACTGAGAAAGGCTGAGAATATATTGGTATATTCTGATAAATTAACAAAAAAATCAATGTTTTTCCCAATGTTAATCCTACTTACATGGAGGTGGCAAATTTTGCATAGCTCTGAATTTTTGTGATGATTTCAGGGCATCAGGCCCAGCCAGCATGGGTTCATGAGAGGCAGGTCCTGCTTGACCAACCTGATCTCCTTCTATGACCAGGTGACCCGCCTAGTGGATGAGGGAAAGGCTGTGGCTGTGGTCTACCTGGACTTCAGTAAGGCCTTTGACACCGTCTCCCACAGCATTCTCTTAGAGAAGCTGGCGGCTCACGGCTTAGACAGGTGTACTCTGCACTGGGTCAAAAACTGGCTGGACGGCCGGGCCCAGAGAATTGTGGTGAATGGAGTTCAATCCAGTTGGCGGCCGGTCACGAGCGGTGTTCCCCAGGGCTCAGTACTGGGGCCGGTCTTGTTTAATATCTTTATTGATGATCTGGATGAGGGGATTGAGTGCACCCTCAGTAAGTTTGCAGACGACACCAAGTTGGGCGGGAGTGTTGATCTGCTCGAGGGTAGGAAGGCTCTGCAGAGGGACCTGGACAGGCTGGATCGATGGGCCCA
>NW_008795926.1:371991-375089 GCF_000699145.1 Aptenodytes forsteri
GGTGGTGTTGGGTTGACGGTTGGACTTGATGATCTTAGAGGTCTTTTCCAACCTTAATGATTCTGTGATTCTATGATTCTATGATTTATGTGTAGAAAAAAGGTCATTTCTGTCATCTGACTGCTGAACGTTATGAAAGGTGCAATCCAAAATTCTTTCCCATATACCTAAAAAGTTATCATTATACATTATACCTAAAAATGTCATTGTTGCCTTTTACTATTTAAGTCACACAAAAAGCTGAATGATGTTATTTCTTCTTCTGTAAGGAAGTATCCTGAGTGTCCTCAGACCTCTGAAAGGGACAGTGCTGCATGCATGATCATGCAAACTTATGAAATACTCTGACTTGGTTGGGTTTGGCAGACTTTGACTTATTTTTGATGAAAAACTGAAATTTGGTAGAATGAATATAAAGATGTATGAGATGTGTTTCACTCCTGATGCATTTTATTCTCGTTTTCACCCTTCTTTGCCCTCCATCTTGCTCACTTAGAATGATCTGTTCAGTAGAGTCTGTTCAGTAGAAGTGATTTTCTCAGGTAAGCATCCCTTTATGTTTGGGGTTTTTTTTAATTTGCTTTGGGGGGGGGGGTGTCAGATGACTTCATCAAGCAGATATTCTCACGTACGTGGCAATTCCTGCATCCCATCTTCCCCATCCACTTTACTGAACCTTTCCACATAGAAATAAAGAGTGCATTGCTGTTGTAGTGACAATCTAATGGACAAAAAAGTCCACACTACTGGTGCTAATTTTCATTTGGGGATGTGTGGTGATGAGGTATGTGCATTTGTTCCCTGCTTCATTCCTTTCAGTCTTTAACACTGACACAACTTGCTGCAGATGTTCCCTCTAGGTCTCACTTCTGGAGTAATTGCTCCACACTTGAAATTTACCCTTGCACATCTACTGCTATAAAGCTTATTTTGGACTCAGAGATTTTACAGTTATGATTGTTAGTAATATTTTCTTTAACTTCATAAGGCAACTATTCAACTGGTATCAATTAGTATTGTGTCTCTGACTTCAATAGATCTATATCGAGTTGCCACAACCACAGATCTGGCCTAAAATTTCTTTGGCTTTGGGACATGTTCCTCTGAGATTTCCTTAATTAACACCAAATTTTCATCAATCCTTTCTCTCCTCCTCCTGCTAATTGCTACTACTGTGGTGCATGCAGAGAAGGAACATATCTGTGAATTAAGTCTTGTTCTGGATGACCGCTAACGTATGTTTGCCTTTTCACTGGGGACAAGGTATTACAGGTGAAGAAAGATGCTCAGTCTTTCCAAATGTGTTTAATTTCTCATTGAAACTTGCATTTCCATGTGTTTTTTATTTTTATCCTCACTTTCCAATAGTCAGATTCTCCACCCCAAGTTAAAAATCATTGCATTGTTAAATGAAGACAATAGAAATGATGGACAATATGAAAGCAATTAAAAGTAAAGGAGAAGATGACTTATCCATTTATTCTACCTCGTTACATCTCCATACTTCAACGTTTTTAACATTTTGAAATCTGCCCAAAAAGTCATTTTAACCATTCTCTTCTTGGTTATTGCATGTGAAAACATTTAAATAATAGCTGCTCAGTCACTAAGTTTCTGTTTGGAGATCCAGTTCTGTAGTTTGCAGTTTAAGTTTTCTGAGTTTATTAAATAATCATTTAATCATTTCTGTAAGCAAATACTACTTCTGCTTCTACTGATAAAATGCTTATCACTGAAGAGCTAACATCTTGCATATTCACTATGTCTGGCATGAACAAATGTCCTGCTAAATTACACTAATGTGTTTTTTAGCATTGGTTTCGGTTCGTATTATCTATTCAGTCATAAACAACAGTTTGTTCTCCACTTGTCATGTACAAGTCACTTTCTTGCATAAGTCACTTTCTTGTTTCTATTAACAAAATGCATGCAGTGCATTGAGACGTGTGCGTGTTCTTTAAAGATGGATGATCATCAGCTATGCTAATTAAATTTACTGAAATATTTGTAGCAATTCTCCTTTAATTCAGTGTTACTTCAAAAGTCCTTAATTGTACACCAAAAAAGAAAACCTTAAGAGGTAAACTGTTTTGGAGTTTAAGAGGTTGAAGTCATTGTAACATATAAAGCTTGGAAAATCTTAATTAAGCAACCTGATTTTTTTGTCTCGAAATGACTTGACATTTATGCAGAAATAGCAATTTCTTAGGTGCAGTCAATGTACTTTTGATCTCTCCTTGTTGATTTAGATTTATTCATTTGATCTGGCTTTACTGGGGGATCACCATGTATGCTGCATTTTAGGAAATGCTGCTTCCTGTGGAGACCCCTTTGCTATTAGATTCTTTGATCACAGCTACTTCTGGTACAATTTACTTTCATCTTCAGGTAGGAGGTAAGTGACAGAAATTAGAGATAGAAAAGCCCATTAGATCATTCCCTTCTTTCCATTTTGCCAGAATGGGATCATTTTCTGCAGTACATAGGAGAGTCTACCTTGCCTTGTGGTGAAACAACACTACCTCCTGGTACTTCTTGCTGATACAGGAAGGGCAGTGCATATAAAAAGCCTGTGGGCTTTGTGGAACTGCAGGCCAAAATTGCAGGTAAGCAGCAAGGCCTGCACTGTAAGAGCAGCCAGAAAACTGCCAGATACTGATAGAGAAGAAGCTCAGTGTAAGATGTCAGTGAGAAAAAGCACGTTCTCCAGTGGACCAAAAACCTGTTTTGTTTTTCTTTTTATAAGCCCCAATATTTTTCAGCTAAAACTACCTGGATGGAGTGACTACGTCAGTGGATGTGGGAAGGGCTACAGATGTCGTCTATCTGGACCTCTGTTAGGCCTTTGACATGGTCCCCCACAACATCCTTCTCTCTAAACTGGAGAGCTATGGATTTGATGAGTGGACTGTCCGGTGGGTGAGGAATTGGTTAGATGGTCGCACCCAGAGGGCAGTGGTCAACGGCTCAGTGTCCAGATGGAGATTGGTGACGAGTGGCATCCCACAGGGGTCTGTATTGGGACCGGTACTGTTTAATATCTTCATCAATGACATTGACAGTGGGATCGAGTGCACCCTCAGCAAGTCTGCAGATGA
>NW_008795926.1:375578-393773 GCF_000699145.1 Aptenodytes forsteri
AGGGCCTGTTGCGACAGGACAAGGGGGAATGGCTTTAAACTAAAGGGGGGTAGATGTAGACTAGATATAAGGAAGAAATTTTTTACTCTGAGGGTGGTGAAGCACTGGCAGAGGTTGCCCAGAGAGGTGGTGGATGCCCCATCCCTGGAAACATTCAAGGTCAGGTTGGAGGGGGCTCTGAGCAACCTGATCTAGTTGAAGATGTCCCTGTCCACGGCAGGGGGGGTGGACTAGATGACCTTTAGAGGTCCCTTCCAACCCAAACTATTCTGTGATTCTATGATACCTTTACTGAAAAAATGCAGATTCAAGTTCATGGAAACATTAAATGCATGTTGGTTTTGCCAAGCTATGTCAGTGAGGGCAGGAAGCCTAAAAAAAGCCCTCCATGCTTCATATCAATCTTTTCAAAAGAAAATGGTACCATCTCAATTGAAAAACAAAGCTTCTTTTTACAATTCATCTGTTTTAAGTAAATTGGAAATAGAAGTTTAAAAAATAAAAACTTGCAACAAAGTGAAGTTTTCAGTTTAACCCAAAACACATTTTCAACTGCTGTTTGTGGAACCATGATAAATCAGGATGACCAGCTGTTCACATAGCTCTGACAACAACCTGCTTCAGTAGGGGGTCAGACTGCAGAGACCATGATGCAAGGTCTCTCTGCTCCCCCCTCCCCAGCTGATTTATTCCACAGAGTTTCAATCCACTTATAGATTGTTTATGCTTCACCCTGGAGATTTGTAACCACCCTTATCTGTCCTCTAGTAAATCTGTGCGTGATACTGACAAAAACACGTAAAATAACTAAGCTTTAATGAAAAAAATAATACCCTGCACAAATATGTTCTTCATTTTTATGTGATAAATTCTATTTATTCCCTCTATTCCCCCACATCTCTACCATTCCTCTGCATGTAATACTTTTCAAATATTTGTACGTGGGTATTATGGTCTCTCTAGCTAACCATTAAGCAAGGTAGCCATTTTAATTTTGTTAACCTTTCCTCCCAGGGTAATTCTTCTGTCTTGATCATTTTTTGTTTGTTTGTTTTTCACTTTCTTCTTTGTTTGAATCAGTCTTACAGATACCCTAACTGGTTTTAAGTTCATCTGTACATAGTAAGCTTATGTAAGCTCACCATGGCAGTGATGATCATGTAAGATCATCATGGCAGTGGACGTCTCTCTTTGATGAACCTCAGACTCAGGCATAAAAACTGCAGATGAGTAGTGTTATTTTTTTCCTCCATCTGCTGAAAGCAGAGGGGTGCTGCCAGTCTTTCTGTGGCTGGTAAGTCAACTCTCTTGTTAGCTTATATTTTTAAGACTGATCCAATGAGCTGTTGCACTGAGCTTTGAAATACTTTCTCTCCATTTCCCAAATTCATTATCTGCTCTCCTTTGAAGAGAATCTGGAAATTCTTCCCATCCTTTTCCAGTGCAATAGGATATTCCTCTTCGAGATGAACTGGCCGTGTTTATCTCAGTGGATGTTTGGGAGCCTAGTACGTCTTCCTGCAGTATGTATCTATAAACATCTCTGAGGATGCACATCTAAAAGAGGAAAGAGAGGGTCAAACCAAAATCTGTCAAACTACCAGTTTTGAAGGAAGTAAAATGTAAGTGGAATTTTGAAGCTCTCATTTTGGCAAAATTCACTGGACATACTTGTCTTCCTTCCCCAGCTCTAATATTTTTCCTTATTTCTTGAAAAAGCTTAAAAACATTTGTAATAATTGCTAAAAACTCCAAAGAATGTACTGAAAAATTTTTGAGGATGTGGGGTTTTTAACCTTGGTCTAAGTCAGAAAAGTCCTTTACTTTACAAAAAAAAGAGAGAGGGAAAGAGGCAAAGGGAGACCTTAAAGGGATTTCTGTCATGACTGAGTACAGAAAACTTCTGTGGGACTTACCACACCTTCAATGTATATACTAAAACAGGAGCATATTGCAGCTCAATTTTTACTACACTTAACATAGTGAACAGAGCCAGTTTTGTTCCTGATGCCAGTCAGTGACCCAGACACGAGGGTGTGAATGTTATTTTTCCACTGTGCAAATCCTTTGTTTAAGCAGGTGCAGTGGTCCGTGCTTCATACACTGCCAAACAGTAGATGTTGCATTACAAAAAAGATCGTCTCTGTTTTGAGAAGCAAAAACTGCAAAAGCAAATTTAAGCTGGAAAGACTAGCAAGAGTTGAGGCATTTGATGAAGAAATCAATGACTGATTACATCAGGGACATTGATGTCTCCCTCTCAACAGTGTTAGGCACTTACTGCTTTGGCATGTGCAATGGCTCCAGGAGGGGAACACTTGGTGGTTACAAGGACTGTAATAACATTGATCATACCATATGCCAGATTGTGTGGCTGCGACCTATTTCATTTGAAACTCTTGTGCGTGTTATGCCAATCCTTTGAAGTAAGAAAAAAACTCATGACGAGTTGTTGGCTATTATCTTGAAGCTCTGTCCAAGTCTAATTGATCTGTGATCATGATGTATATTGGCAGCTGACAAGAATTCATAATAACCTACTTGTTGAGGGCTGTTGTCTTCCCTTCAGTTGTCCAATTCAGTGACACACTGCAGCTGATCCAGCACTGGGCTGTGTTCCTCTCCCATGCAACCTTGTCAACAAGAAGGGGAAAAAGAGAGCACAGGCAATGAAATATTTCTTAAGCAGTTGTCAGAAACCTCCCAGCACTGTGGCTGGGACCCCAGCGTCTTTCCAGTGACAGCCCCAGCACTGTAAGATCATGGTCACAACCCAATTCATGTTTATCAATTCACCCAGAGAGAAGAGACTAACAGCCCACTCTGGCTAGGAGTTTTGGGGAAAAGATTTTGAAACCATTCCAGTTGAGGAATAACAGCATTCAGATCTTCTGACTAAATGCTCTAAACAGTGAGTACAGCTTGTATGGGAAGGATAGGGGAAATCAGCAAAGAGGTTGGCTGCAGGAAAAGGATCAGAGAGGCAGCTTCACCTCCATCTACCTATATTTGCCTCTGAGAAATGCTTTTAAGGTTTTAAAAGAAAAAGAAAGAATTCAAAAAAGGTAGAGAACTATGCCTCACGAGTAGAGGAATTTCTCCCTTGTCTTTCAATTAAGGCACAAAACCCCCATAGAAGTGATAATTAAGGACTAGCCCTCCTGGTGGCAATTCCTGCTGGATAGCTCCAAGAGCTCACTGCTCAGTATGTTGTCTTGGAGGCAGGCTGCCTTTTCAGGTGTATAACACTACCTACACATTGTAGAGGAATCATAGGCATCTGAATGCACAACGTCTGCTTCTGAAATGGATGCAAAGATCCTAAAAGCTAAACACTCCTGTGTTCTAAGACATGACCTTTTTGTGGGTTCAACTTCTTGGAACCCTGAATATGAGAAACGAAAAAAAATTCAGGGAACTACTGTTGTTTTATTAATATTTAATTAACTATTTACAATACCTTGAACCATGAACCACCAATACCTCCTCCATGTTGCAGGAGCATGTGCTTTTAGCTGTCATTCTGTCTTGGTTAGAAATACAGGCACATCTGTCACATAGCACACACATGGTGAATCTCATGGCAGGGACAGGTTGCAACTACTTTGCCAGTGCTAAATAGATGGTTAGTCTACATGCAATTAATTGAGTCATTGTACATGCATGAGCTCCAACAGGCCTCACATACCTTGAATTCATCAACTAAGCACATTACCTCACTATTTCTCTGAAACTTTTGAATACTGCCACTTCTCTTTTTCTGAGAGGCTTCAAAATCTTTAGGGGTCCTTCACAAATGCACAGCACCAAGAAAAGGGGTATGGGATGATAAAAGAAGCTTCACCATCATCTTATGTATCAAAACACAGTGGTTTTGTGAGTTTAAAAAATTACATTTGTAGCATTTTGCAATGCAAATAGTCAGGCTAAGGACTGTATTTGCAATCTCATTGAGTCATTGCGTAGTCCTTTATTTTTGCATATGGAACACAGAAGACTTATTTTCAACCACGAATAACGTTTCTAGGATAAATAGTTTCCAGAGACAGCCCGTTCCAATATTGCAGACTTCTGTGACTGCTAACATCAGAAACATCTTCAGAAGTAGTCAACCAGCCACAGATCTAATTGCCATAGCTGAAAATAAATGTAATTTAAAATGTGACACAGATGTATCCAGACCATAGATGCTAGAACATATTTTCGTAATCTTCTGGCAATTTAGCAGTCATGCACCAACATCACTGTTGGAATTAGTGAGATAAACTCTTTTCAGCAGGGCAAGACACATGTAAGTTTCCTGAATTTCAATCACGATTTCTGCAAACTAGAGTGCAGGAAAGGAAAACATTCTAGTTCATTCCCTGCTATGCGGAAACATAGATCCAAGGGAAAACAAGTGTACAGAAGGTATTGTAAACAACCCTCTGTTGGCCTATGAATGTTTCTTGTTTTTCAGCAACAGTGAGAAACTGAAATGTAAGACAGAAGAGAACTTCAAGAGGTCATATGACTTGCCTCTGTGCTCTGAGGTAGGATTAAGTACACATGCACAGGTTCTTGCCTAATCTGTTTCTGAAAACTTTAAATGTGTGTTTTTACACAGCTGCCTTAGGTAGCCTTTTGTGGCATTAATTATCCTTACAGTTATAAAGCTTTTTCTAATATCTAGCCTCAATCTTCTTTGCTACCAATTAAGCTGATTACTAGTTGTCCTACCCCTATAATAATATCACTCTAAATATAGCATTAATGATAACCCACTTAAAAATTTCACATGAAGCAAGTATCGCAGGCAGAACCATTTTTCTAATGCATTGCCCAAGCTAATCAGTGACTGAGATAAAAATTAGTCAGATGTAGTATGTTGTGTGACATAAGAAGATAATTGAGGAAATAAAGCTTTGTAATACATTATCTATTTTTTTTTCTTCCCACCAGACAAAAATTTCTCTTAGCTCCCTTTTTCTTGAGGAAATATAATGAACTGCCTCGATGAATATCTGATTTTTGTTCCGTTGTATTTAATTTTTGGAAGAAAATAATGTAAAGATCCTGGAGTGCATTTTCATACAACCTTCAGAATTTATGGATAGATTGTATTAAAAATCACACAAAGAACAAACTAAAAAGGAAAACTTAATGTCCTCGACATGGAAGTAGAATATAGACATTAATGTAACCCATGTTAGACCAAAACCCGATGTTAAAACAATGTACTATTAAACAACACTGGAATACTGGAGTGGCTGTTCACTAAGTGCAGCCTTTTACACAGGCAGCCAGGTTCACCTTCTTATAGGATTCTGTGATGTCTGAAGATGAATCTTTCCATACAGAAGCTCTTGTCTTGAAACATATAGGTGTGTAAGGATATAGCCCTTCCAAATGAGAAAGGTAAGTATGCTTTAACACACTGTCCTATTTTAGACAATCTTGAGGTGACATGGCAGCTGTTCTGCAGGACACAATGTTTTTATATATGTAACTGTGGCTTTTGGAGTAATATGCTAGTAATGTCTTCTTGGTGGGATTTACTCGTGACATGACAGATTTATAGCTGGGAACAGATGTTCCTTATTCCTTAATAGCTGTAGAAGAGTTATGTTTACGGGTGAAATTGCAAAATTATCTACACGTAGTGTGAAATTAGATCCATTATTATTAGAAATGTACATTGGTTTTGTGATGTTTGTGCTTTTCAAAAGCTGGGGGAATTGAAAATCAGTATCAGTTTGGAAACTTTCACTTGAAAACACTTTCAGAAAAAAAACCAACACACAAAGCTCAAGTTAATTTCTTTTTTTTTTCCTTGCTTTTTACTCCTGACCTATTAGACTTTAATCCATCCTGAAAAGGACAGAGGTGAAGTAATTCCTGCACTAAAACTCTAATTATTAGTTTCTCTATTTCATCATTAAAATATAATGGCACATAAAATATAAAATATTTTTGTTTCATGGAAGGGAGCTATTCTTCTCTCAAGCTAAGCTTTTCACAAAACAAACTGAAAGAAACTAAGAATATTTCTTTATAAGCTTAGGAAAAAACATGTCACCAAACCATAGTGAATACAGTGAACTTTGCTGCCTGTGTAAAAGGCTGCACTTAGTGAACAGCCACTCCAGTATTCCAATGTTGTTTAATAATAACATCGAGTTTTGATCTAACATGGGTTACATTAATGTCTATATTTTGCTTCCATGTCGAGGACATTAAGTTTTCCTTTTTAGTTTGTTCTCTGTGTGAACCTTGCATTTAATTTTTGGAAGAAAATAATGTAAAGATCCTGGAGTGCATTTTCATACAACCTTCAGAATTTATGGATAGATTGTATTAAAAATCACACAAAGAACAAACTAAAAAGGAAAACTTAATGTCCTCGACATGGAAGTAGAATATAGACATTAATGTAACCCACGTTAGACCAAAACCCAATGTTAAACCTCTTTTCTCAAGGAGGAACTGGTAGTAGAAGGAAAAGAGATATTTCCTTATGATGACTTTTTTTGAGGTGGCTCCTCCATTTTGTTTTGTTTAATCTAAGTGCTCTCTTTATTACAGAGAAGAGGGGAAAAAAAAAAAAAGCTAAAATCTTTTCTGTAACTGTACATGATTTTTTCCTCTATACTCTCTTGTGGTGATAAATCCTGCACTCCAAGATAAAGTAATTGCCTAAGAAAAAACACACAAGCAAGCCTTAGTAATATCATCTGTGTGCTCTCCAAAAAAGGGAACAAATTTAGTACTACATATAACGTTGTGTTTTCTCAAGCTGGTAGGTTTACTCAATGTTTCAGGAAAAAAATTGCTAATGAGATCAAAACCTTGTACATCCAAGTCAGTTCACCTTAACCAGTCAAAGATCAGTGCTGACTTAAACTTACATTATGAAGCTGAAACAATAGCTAGTTGGTGACCTTGGTGAAATTTTGTTTCACTTCAAGGAAACATTTATGGGGCAGATTTCTCCACTGTAAAACTGTCCATCAGAGGTGGCATCTTGGCACATGACATGAGGTTCCCAGCACCCATGGGTGCTGGAAGCTGGAGGCAGATTTGGCTCAGCCAACATATATTGGGCAGTGTTGTGCAGAAGCTGGGGTAGATGCTACTCACCTATCCCACTACTATTTTGCATGTAGTCTGCAGACTGTGCTTGCTTGTAACATCAGTGAGACATCTGTAATAAATGTTACCTTCAGTTCAATTCTCAGGCTACCTAGGGTTAGCTTTAATGGCTGAGCACTGAGTGAAGGAGGATGGGGGTATGAAGAACCAGCTTAGTGACAGTATTGGCAAGAAAGACTTTTAGCAAAGGCAGCAGAGCAGGTAGATGGGAGCAGTAGAGAATAGTAGGCATTGGGCATAGAAACTCTTGGTCACAGTAGAATAATACCTTCAAAAAATATGTAGTGTGGTTTTATATCTGCACAAAAGTAGGAGACTGACTTGGTCTGTCACCCTAGTCCTACCTCCAGCTCATCTGTCCCTGCCCTTTCAGAGGCTATGTTAGTCTGCCCCTCTATTTTAGCACAGCAGAGGAAGTTCATCCCTGAACAGTTAGTTATCTGAGGAAGTACCATAGGCTTTATTTCTAGCTCTGTATGGAGATGAATTTTAACTCAGCAGCACTTAACATGTAGCTATCTTCTGAGTAAGTGTCCCAGAGGGGTGGTGAATGCAAACCCTTTCCCCTCTCCTTTATCACTTACAGAGTCAAGGTTTGGTACTTAAAGTTTAAATCTTGTCTAAGATTTAAATGGTAAAACAAACATATCATTCTGTGTGGCTAGACAATTTTCAAGATGTTTCAGGAAAACAGCTGAACTTGGTCAGGACATGAGCATTATAGCACTATTGGTATATTCATTTATTTTTACCCTTAATGTGTGCATTTGGAAAGAGACTATGTACATAAAAAAAAAACTGGTATTTCTTTACTACTTTATGTTCCAGAGTCCTTACAATTGGAAAAGGTTTTGAGGTTTTTAAATGTTGCTAGCTTATATTTTTATTTATTTATTTACTGGCATATATATCTGTTCTGTAGGAGGTTTCTCAGAACTCAACCTTTTCTTTTGAGAGTCATTTTTTGTCCTTTTATCCCTAGGTTTGTTAATGAGTCCAGGTGACTTAAACTGTTTCAAACAACCCTCTTCCCCTTCCTCCCAGCCTGCAGAAGAGAAAAGTATTTTCCATTTTAATAATTGTGTTTATTAGACTTCTTGGTGAAAGCCAATCTGAAGCCTGTTTCTACTATGACCCTCAGACAGAATGACAGGTTGGTTCTGGGCTAACTCTGTAGAATTTGTCTAAGCTCAAATCCAAACCTTCCAAGGAAGTGAACACAAACTGCCTTCTACTCTCTGCTAGCTACCCATGCACATACATGTACATGCACATGCACACATACTCATATATATACACACACACTTTCCATTCACGAAGATGTAAATCTGATTTAAGCTCTTTAATAGATACTTCTTTCTCTCTGCATTTTCATTCTTGCCATCTCAGGTATCATTTATAATGAATTTCTTAATTTTATTTCTTCATTTATACCAATTCTCAGAAATTTCATCAAGATTATGGAGTTAATAAATGCCTTGATGATTAGTTTATATTGCTTACGAAAGTATCCTTGTGGATCTCTTTATGAGTTAATTATCCACAGTCTGTTAGATTAAGCACATTTTTAGGTACTGCAGGTGTGATTTTATTCAATCTTTTCTGAGATTTTGGGGGAAGGAAGTGGTTGGGTGTTTTTTCTCTTTGTGTTGGGTTTTTTTATGTAGTCTTTGCTAATATATTACATTTTTCTTAAAAAAAAAAACCTCTATAAACATCAATGCCATAATTTTGTCTAAAGAAAAAAATTCTGTTTCCCTTACTTGGAAAGAGCAATTTGGCATTTCCAAACAGTGGTTCAACAAGATTACCCAGGAAGTAGAGTAAAGCTCACCTGAGAAAGGGATTCAAATCTGAATGACTGGATTAGGTCATTGGTACAAAATGGGAAATTCACAAGACTGCATAGAGAAGACTTCCAATTTATCATGTTTGAGGTCCACTGATAGTGTTGTCAGCAACATCTCTTCCTTATGGAGAGCAGTAGATGGTTTACAAAAAGTGTGGACAGCAAAATATCCTCTGTAAATGAAAGGGAGCAGGAGGGGTAGGGCTGCCATCCCTGCCAGTTCAGTCTGTACTTTGCAGAGCAAAATGTTCTGAGACCATTTTTAAACCCATGACTGTCAGCCAATCATCAAACCTAGCTCCAATGCACCCTTTTCCACTGCAATGACCATAAACTATTGGAAATGTAGCTGCAGGGTACTCACTGGCCAACTTCCCAGTTGCCTCTGCCATCTGTCTGAAATTCAACCCAATGGAAACAGGAGGCTAGCTAGAGAAGACATTAGTGTCCTGTATTTTAAGTTGTTTGTCATATTATTAACGAACACTTCTGTAAACGGTAGAAATGTTCCAAAGGAGAAAAATTCACAGCGAGATCATGCTTTAGATCTAAACTTTTCCAAATTTAGCAATGTTCCAATCTGTGGTTTTGATTTGGATCCAGATGAAATTAACATACGTTTAATAATAATCATGAAGGCTAACTAAAGATCTGTTTGTGCCAGTAACAACAATCCTTTTACTAGAGCTGTTCAAGCAGCAAAATTTATTAATTGCTATACACAAAATAGTGTGATTGGTATATTTTGTGGTGTTACATCATTCATTATTTATGAAGCCCCTACCAGCAATCAGGTGTCTATAAATTTTCCAGCTTTTGTGCTCAGGTTAGCATTAAGTAGTTACTGATTGATCAAAATTCAAACCAGAAATTATATGTTGTTTTTTAGAATATATCAAATTTGAGAGAATAAATAGTAGCATGTGACTTACTTATATTCAGAGCATGATGAGAAGTTATTTTCTCAAAAATTTGCTGAATATTTCCAAATCAATGCAATTGTAAGATCATAATTGTTGGCTAGGATGTGAGTCACTAAGTGTAAAGTGGGCATCCTATCTAGCAAATATAAATTCTGCTAAAGATGTTAATGCATTGCTTTTCTGTATTCCTGCCAGGTTATGCTACAACCATTTAGATTAAATTGTTTTACAGTTTCAATTGGTTTTCTTTTCTAACATGCTGCAAAACAATCTTTATGAGAAATGTTAGAAATTAAGGATAATCTGTTCATAAGACAAGTTTTAAAGTCAAAGAAAAGGAGGCAATATGGTACCAGTATAACAGCTGGAGTTGTGATAAATCTGAATCTCTCCATCAGAAAAAAAGTAGGAAGCTGTTTTGCAAAATACTGACCAGCACTACTCCTACTTAGAATATTTTTCTGCAACAAGAGGAGGAGAGTAGATAAAACTTACTATTTCTCTTGAATTTTCAGCATAGCTGCCAAAGAAAGAAAGGGTAATATTTTACATGATTTACGTATAACATTCGGAGAATGAATGAGATCTTATTTTATGTATATAAAAATGAAAACAGGTACAAACTTTCACTACCAATTGGAAGGCTTCAAATCCACTTACACATTTCCTACAAAAAATGAAAGTGGTGCAGCACTAGATTAGAAATGCTTTAAAGGGCAAAGATACCCTCAGTCTCACTGCAAAAGAGTTGAACAGCATGATTTTTCAAGTTAGAGAGATTTATCTTTATTTTTCATGCTTCTGTATCTGCCACTTAAACATCTCTCTAGTATTTGTTCTCATGGTCTCTAATTGTCATATTTTAGCTACAAAACTACCGTAGATAGGCTGAATAACTTTCTTGCTCGTCTGGTTTTGCTGCTTTAATATATGCTGCCCCTATGTACTGCTTTAGGCTGATGTTTTTCTCTTTTTGTCTCTCTGAAAATAGTGTTCCAGTGGTGCAACCCTGGCAATAGTTTTGGCTATATGGAGTCCCTTCTCAAAAAGTTTAAATTTCTTGGCCTCATATTTCTTGAAATTGTTTTTTCTTTCTAACTGTGCAGTACACATTGCCATGTATTGCACCAGAGAAGTACACTATTTTGACTGTGAACTCTCATAGCTGCAGACATGTAAACATAATGCAGTCACCTTTTTCCACAGTACTTCTCAAAGAGTTGATAAATTGATATTTGTGAAGAAGGCCATATGAAGATTAATTTTTTATGCACATTAGTCCTTGTTTTTCATTAATCTGGCAGCTGCAAAAATCAGCCTGGTGTTGTGTAGGTTGGTGTTGCACATGAGAAGCATTACCTAACTTGTTACCTAACTGATCTTGAGAAAAGTTCATTGAAAAATAGAGATGTTTTAAGAAATATCATTGAATAAACCGCTACCTGCTTTAGGCATAAAACAGAACAACTGACTTTTCTGAATGAAATAAAAGAAAAACTTTTCAATTTTGTATGAAAGTAAATTTAGAGAGGAATTTCTGTGTTCTCCTTGCTTGAAGTGTATTGATTGCAGGGTAGACTATTTTGGTTAAATGGTACACTATTTAATTCTCAGTTGTATCTTATTTTAAGCGATGCCTCTCATCTGAGCTACCCTCATCTCTCTGGGGCTAAGGGGAACACCATTACTGGGGGCCTGATGTCAGCAATTACATATATTGGGGAACATGGCTCTCGAGGAAGAGAGATATTTAATTCCATTTTAATTTCTGTGGGAATACATTGTGTCTGTCCTTCTTTTTCCCATGCTATGCCCCACATCTGCACTTTTGCACGTTAGTCAGTATGTTGAGGTAAGATAACGCCAAAGAAGATGATAAACCAGACAAAGCATTGAAAAGCTAGAAAAGTCCCATAATAATGAGAAAGAGAATCTAGTAACAGCAGTTAAAGATGGGCATATAAATCATAGAGATCTTTCAAGCAAAGAGGAGGCAATTAGTGGAATCTCCAACTTCTGTGGAGATGATGGTCATAACCAATATTCTGGTGTGTCAGGACCCTTCAGAGGGTCATCACAAAAATTATGCTGAGGGCAAGTTGTTTTCAAACTCAGATCATGTATCTCAAGAGCCTATTTCTGTGAAAGGACCACTAAGGATGTTTTACCCAGGATGATATCTCTATATATTGCCATAGAGATACCTGATTTTAGGAGTATAGACTTGTTTCATGAAACAGTCAGAAGCCTCTGAAAGTATGTGATATATGTTACCTGCCAGGAGAAATCAGCTCCCACAGAACACCAGTATTCCAGCTGAGTATGTCGCAGGACAGTGATTTTGTAGAGCACCAATAGAAGGTGTCCAGGTTGGATCTGACTTGGATATGGAGTTCCCCATATCCAAGGTACCAGGTACCAGGAAGTCTAAAATATATCGATTCCCATTTTTTAACATACTGAGATGAATAATGAGGTAGTGAAACACAATTCAGAGAAACAAAAAGTAAAAGAATCCGTGCTAATATTGACTCTTAGCAATCCAATTATTAATTTTATTAAAGCACATGAAATAATGCTAAATGTTGGTAGAGTCTAGGAAAGCATGGTAGCTATAAGAGGCAGAAGCACAAAAATGTGAAATACACAGAGGTGAATGTAAAGGTGTTTTATGTATGTGAAGGACTTCTCCATCTTCAGTGGGAGACGTAGTTGTGATGGTCTAGGGATAGAAATAAAAACTATTTGTACGAGAAGATAACAGTTTTTGTTAACATACACTGAAACAATCTGTCAAAAATCTAGATGACTGAAAAAGAACTATGTTCTGTGTGTATCTTTCCAGCATCTTGAAAAAATAAAAAGATAATAATACCTTGCTTTGTTTTACTCAATGCATTGTGTGCACTCTAACCATATCAACCCTCTTGGGTTTGAATGTAGCCATACATTTTTGCTAGACATGCATTGAATTAGAAAAAAATAAGTGCAAAATTGATTAGTTAGAATCAAGCAACTGCTAATAAAAAAGGAAAATAAGACAAAAATAGGAAGGCTGTAGGCTTTATGGAAACTTCCTGGGCAGTGTTCAGTTATATGCAGGGTAAAGCATGTATCAGTTTCAGGAAGATGGAAGTCATGACCTCATGCAGCTCAGGGAACTGTTACATGATTGAAAAGATCATCCACATTTTATAGATTAAAATGTTTTCTTGTGAATAGAGTTGCTGGCTAACGAGGCATTTCTTGCTTGTGTATTTGTATTATTAAATGTATACCATGGTTCTAATATTCTTAAGGGCCCAACCCAGATGATGGAGGAAGCAAGCATCTTTTTGTTGAGCTGTGGCATTGATAGGTAAACATTGTGGACAAGTCAGAAGCAAATACAATTCCTTTTTTCAACTGGAAATAGCCTGGCTGGTTCACTTACCTTGCAACTCCTACCCTTGCGTAAATCATAATTTCTCACGTAACCATTAAAAAGCTGGAACTTCAGTTGAGTGGCAAAAGGCATTCATACATGTCTTGTTCTCTCTGCCTCTCTCTCTGAAGCATCTCTTATTCTTCAGAAATATTCTTAAAATTCACTTTTTATGTCTTGGTATTCAGAGATTTTCAACATCATATTTTAATACTTACGTATTAACAGACTTAATAATTTTATTTTCTCCTAAAATGACACTATGGATGTTCAGATTTTAAATGTAGGACTGTCTCAGTACTTAGGTTGTTCCTCCATATGTTTTATCAGTCATATTGGTATACCTGTGTAAATATGTTTCCCTAGACTGTAGCACATTTTCTATTATTTTTATTTATTATATATTTAATTCAGTTATTTTTTAAACTCACAACTGTGTAATAATGCTCCGGCTTTCTCTGGGTATTTTAATGGAGTATATTGGTATTTCCCATCTTCTGAAGCCTTGGTAGTCATGAAAGGATCACTTGAGTTTTTACACTGACAAGCGGAACATGAGAACATGCCCAAATAGCACTTTATGAAATGGGTGGTGATGGCGGACAAACTAAAGAATCTGATTTTAGCTGAAACAGCTATAATGTATTCATATAATCTGTGTGCTATTATTTGGCTGATGAAAGGATCATGAGTTTTTACACTGACAAGCGGAACATGAGAACATGCCCAAATAGCACTTTATGAAATGGGTGGTGATGGCGGACAAACTAAAGAATCTGATTTTAGCTGAAACAGCTATAATGTATTCATATAATCTGTGTGCTATTATTTGGCTGATCACAAGTTAAGTACACACCAATTGTACCTTGGCAGCCCACCCAGAAATTACAGTTTTCTGTGGATTAAATATGAAGAAGAAAATTTTATTTTGAAACTATTTTCTAATAGCAATTGGGAAAGGAGGTGAATATCTGAACATAACTTGCTAGAGAGAGCTATTGTGTATAGATAAAATCGCAGATTGAGCTGGAGTCTCAAAAGTCTGATGTTAATCAAAAGAGAGTATCTTCAATTTTAAAAGGTTGTTCTTCAGTAGAGAGGTTTGAGAATGGATTTGCATCAGAAGCTACGTGCACATTGCACAGCGTCAACATGGTATTCTCTGATTTTGTGAGGAAAAAAAAACTTAGCAACAGTGCCAGGATGTCATAATGAAAAGACTGAGGGAAACATATGATCATCTTTAGAATAAGCAGTATATGCCTTATTGGCCCATTTTGTTCAGTGTCGATTATGGTAGCCAAATATTTCTCTTAAACAGTCCCTCCAGCGTCAACTTCAGTGTCTGACATACAAAATACCTTAAATTCACTGACATACTGGAAACTATTTCAGCCTGTTTTTATTTATAATGTGTTCTTTTAGTTAAACCTCCTTTCATTTAATTGAAGTTATATGTTACCCTTTATCAAAACTCATTCAACACTTCCAGAAAAAGACTTTTTTTCTTTAAATTCAACTGGCATCACTTTATAGGTTATAAAATATCTGGGAAAATGTCAGAATTTGGTAAAAAAGTGTTTCCTGTTAAATTTCATGTTGCACTTTGATCTTTGTGAGTGAGGTCAAAATATTTACTGCTGATTTCAGTGAGGAGGAGTGGATGGCCACAACTGATTGCCTTGTGTTCAGTCTAAAATTGAATGAGGTGATGTTGGCCAGCAAGTGGATGAAATTACATGGATACTGACTTTCTTTTTGTGTAAGGGTGTATTTGTTTCTCTGTGAAGTAGAAGAGTAATCTCAAACATTCTGGATTTCTTTTAACTCCTTTGGTCTTTCTGTATCGCCAGGTAATTCTAAGACTTAATTCTTTCTTCCAGATCTAACTAGTGAGAATGGTGATTTAATCCCTTCCAGAGCAGACAGTTAAAAAACCTTCCACCTATTACTTCTGTAGAGTTGCCTAGAAATTCTTAAGGCTTCAAAGCCAGGGCAGACCAAAGAGAATTTTTTTTCTTGTGCCCAACACTCTAGTTGCTGCTAAATAAGTTTGGGATTTAATTCAAGTTTCTGATCCGCATCCCTACAGCTCTTTCTGGTAATACCTCTCTCTTTCCAGTGAAAAGAGGATTTGGCTTTCAGTTCAGTAGGCAGAATTAGCAGGGACAAGATGCATTCCATTGAGAGAGCCCTTGAACGTGGGATTCACTGCAGCTGGAGATCCATCTGAGCCAGTCTTGACTCCTGTAGAGTAGGATAAAAGGCTCATCTCTTTGTTCTGCCTTTCCCCATCTTGGATTGCAGACTGCTCCTAGCAACAGTATTCTGGACACTGCCTTGTTTTGTTCCATTTTTAAAATGAGCTGCTACACTATAGGGACACATTCTGAATTTTACTGCTGTGTATAATATGAAACTGGTGACAGCCATCATAGTAAGGAATAGGAAGAGAAGAAATACTTTACAGGACTTCTGTTTAATTACGCTGAATTTGGAGACATAGTTGTAACATTGGTAAAGGCATGATGCATTCATATACCAGCAATCGTTAAGCATTTGTCACATATGGTTTGTGAACAGTCAATACTTAAAAACAGACTAAATTCTTCAGGTGTAAATAAAAATCATGCCCTCTTTTTGACAGCTGTCCTATTGATTTCAGTTGTTAAATGTGTATTTGTAACTCCATCAAGTACAGAGATTACAAGGAGATTCAGCTGATCTTTGCAAGGTTGTTATGGCAGTATTTTTCTAGTCTATTTGCATATCAGAGAATGATGAAGGTTAGAGTGGAAGCATGATGGACAGAGAATGATGTGGAAAGGGGAGATTGAAACAATCAGTCAAAGAGAGGATGCAATCAGGGAGAGGAGCATTTAGAAGGAAAGTTAGGGAGTGTTACAGAAAGACATAGATGGAAAGTAGGGAAAAGGAAAAGTTATTAGATTAAGAGGGAAGATGACATAGATTATGCAAAGGGCCCTGCCTTTTTCTTGTGTTCATGGGCCCAAAATTCTCTTGCCAGCTTTGATTGTCATCAATAAAACTGCTTCCTCACAATTAGCATATGTATCTGGAAGCTAGTCACACTCCTTGTTTAACCACAGTACATGCTTTGGAAATTTCATTTAAATGTCAAAACTGTCTGTTTGAATTGAATTGGATTCTATTTAACTGTTTGCTTTTATCTAAGTCAACTTACGGCACCAAAATAGCTGTTGATATTTCTAACTTTTAACCTCTTCCTCTCCATTTCTGACTTTCTGCAGTGTCAAAATGCATTTTGGTTTTGTTATGTGATTGTCTTTAACACACATACACGTGCACACTAATAAAAGAGGGGAGAAGGGAGTCTGGAATTTTGCAGAATGCTCCAAATTGACCTGAACTCTGTATTTAGTTTACTAATGGCATAGCATTAAACTATCACATGTAGCAGGACAGTGATCCATAAAATGCTCTTTCCATTCCTCCCTTTGGATCATCTAACTGTTGTTTATGAATACCAAGATGTTCCAATACATAGTTAGAACCACCTCTTTCAGCCTTTTGTTTTGTACCCTTTTTTGGTTTTATTAGAGCCTCAGAGAGGGTACACACGAGCGGGTTGCTTACATTTTTGAAGGTCTAAAAATAATATTCATCATTTTTCTAAAAAAACTCCTTTAAACGATCTTTTCATACTCACCCAAATATTTTAGAACTACATCAAATTTTGAATGAGTTTGTTAGCCCTTCTTCAGCAGCCATTAAATCATCTGTATGCATCTTACTGGAAGACTTTTCAGATCCTTATCTATTAATAACTGGAAAAACAGCTGGTGCCAAAGCTACACCATATGGCAGATCCTCATAGTGACACAAGTGCTTATGGTGATATAATAATGAATGAAAAATAAAAAGATTAATTGATGATATCTAGTGTAGCAGAGAGGCTTTAAGGGATCACCATTTGTGTGGATCACACAAACAGTTCTGACCTGGCTGTTGTTCAATACAAGGGCAAGGTCTTTCATTTATGCTTATCATTACAGATGACCGTAGTTTGGAGTAGTACCAGTTGAGCAGGCAGCTCTGACTAACTTCTTGTCTCCAGAATAACCTGAATCCCATTGTTCCTCTTTGGTTCTGCATACTACATGGATTTGAATAACTTAGGAATGCAGAGTAATATAACATACAGCCCTTATTGTGCTTCTTCCATTTTTAACACTTTCCTGCTAAAGATTTCTTGCTTCAAGCCACACCTTGCCTGTTTTAGCTTCTAACCCTCTTTCTTGCTGGTCCCATTATCTTTCATCAGCTATGCTTTTACTGTTTCATGTCTCCCTTGGTGTCCTCCTTAGATTTTTGCTCTCTTTCTTTCAACTCACAGTATAAAATGAACTACAGATGCTTTTCCTTCTCTCCTTGTCTCTAAACCCCTACGATCTGTAGCTCTTCCCTTACCTATTATGTATTCCTTTTCACCATTTCCCTCAACTTAAATCTCAGAGGAAATGTTTTTATCTTCTTTCCTTGATATGTCAAGTATCTGCCAGTCCTGTGCTTCCCTCCTTCTGACCTTTCCATGTTTGTGTACCTCTGTAGTATTGTCGTGGTTTCAGCAGGGATAGAGTTAATTTCCTTCCTAGCAGCTGGTACAGTGCTGTGTTTTGGATTTAGGGTGAAAACAATGTTGATAACACACCGATGTTTTAGTTGTTGCTGAGTAGTGTTTACACTAGTCAAGGACTTTTCAGCTTCCCATGCTCTACCGACTGAGAAGGCTGGAGGTGCACAAGAAGCTGGGAGGGGGCACAGCCAGGACAGCTGACCCAAACTGGCCAAAGGGATATTCCATACCATGTGACGTCATGCTCAGT
>NW_008795926.1:394137-408549 GCF_000699145.1 Aptenodytes forsteri
CTCTAAGATCATCGAGTCCAACCGTCAACCCAACACCACCATGCCCACTAAACCATGTCCCTAAGCGCCTCATCTACACGTCTTTTAAATACCTCCAGGGATGGGGACTCCACCACTTCCCTGGGCAGCCTGTTCCAATGTTTAAACACTCTTTCAGGAAAGAAAATTTTCCTCACGTCCAATCTAAACCTCCCCTGGCACAACCTGAGGCCATTTCCTCTCGTCCTATCACTTGTTACTTGGGAGAAGAGACCGACACCCACCTCGCTACAACCTCCTTTCAGGGAGTTGTAGAGAGCGATGAGGTCTCCCCTGAGCCTCCTTTTCTCCAGGCTAAACAACCCCAGTTCCCTCAGCCGATCCTCATAAGACTTGTTCTCCAGACCCCATCAATCTTCCACAGAAGTCTTCACTACCACCGTTTAGTTCTCTTTCCTCATCTTACCTGATGCACAAACACAGCCACCATCTCTGTACGAACCATCCTCTCTCTCCATTCACAGCCTGCCTCTTTGTCTTCAAACTAAAAGCTCAGGCAGTCTTTCTGATGTTTCCACAACGGTAATTTGCACTCACCTCAGACTCAGCACAACGTAAGCAGATCTCACATTCACTCCTATTGTCTAGTTTTTCTTTCTTGTTGCTTCTTTAAAGCAATTTATCACTCAGGCACATTATTCCAAACAATTATTTTCTTCTTAGAAATATCATTAAGTTCTCACTTCCATGGTGTATGTGAATGTGAACATTTCAGGCTTTTTGCAGCCCTGGTTCAATTATTCCAGCTTCCTTTTCATTACTCTTGACAAATGCTGTCTTTACCCATAAGTGCCCATCTTGAATGCAGCGACAGGGGATGTTTTCCTGCCCATTATTTTCTGCTTTCCTCTTTGTCCAACATGAGGAGTTTGGTCTTTGGTTTCAAAACTTTTCATGGGAAATCACTAGTTATCCTTCAGTCGTTCCTTTTTGTACTTTCACCAGCAGTTGGTAGTTACATAGAAGCAAGCACCTTTGTGCTTTTTTCCTGTGATAGTTTTCTTAATTATCCTCTGTAAAACTGCCTTGCTTGCATATCACTTGCTAGCTGTTATCTGTGCCAGTCTTCTCCACATCCTGAAATCATGTTATCACGGCACTCCGCTTTTGTCTTTATCTGTCTCATATTATTTAGACGGTATGCACCTGTGAGGCCTCTTCTTTTCATATGCCAGCATTATGATTATTTCCTTGCCAAAGCTCTGTGTAAAATTTTGAAACCACTGAGGTCAAGACCATCGCCCATAATGTAAGAGTTGCGGTATTCAATTTATACAGATTTAACCTTCTGCTAATGGAACTTCAGAAGACATAAAATGGCTCTTAGGGGCTAGTGAAGGAGCCAAGATTACATGACATTGTAGTGCTGACACAAATTGACATAGTTCAGTACCAATCTCAGACACTTTTTGTGTCTGAGCATTTTTAGTTTTTCACCCACATCTTGAAGCAGTATTTTTTTTAAACTTCCTCTATGGAGATTTTTGGGTTTGTTTTCAAGTAGAATGATCTTCATGTGTTTGTGCTCAGTTCCATAACTATGAGCTGGTCCTTTGCTGCATCTTCAACAAAAACTACTAGTGCTGTTTGATAGTACAGCCTTCAGGAAAAGAATAGACAATTCATTGTTTTCTTCTGAATTCCCTTTCCTGGCATTTTTAGTCATTCTTTTTACTTTCTAGCTTAAACATCTTTACTTTTTACATAAATTCAATCCTGTTTCTTTTGGTACTTCTCATAAATTTATTTCCCTTTTTTTCCTTTTCATTCAAGTTAGCATGTCCAATCCTATGGTATTCTGCAGTTCTATCATCTAGCCATTCAGTATACTTCAGGGTAAAATATTTTCCATTTGTTGAGCTTATCTTGTGAATGATGCACTACCCATTTTAATATTTTTGTCTAGCTGCCTATAGTCACATAACCTTTTGTCTAAAGGTTTTGTCTTACAGACACATGCTTCTGTAAAAAGTCTGTAGTAGTAGCTTTTGTGTTGTTCTTTAAAAGGAACTGTCCCTTAAAATCATCAATATATGTGGCTTCTCCATTTTTAAGTGTCAGAACTCTATTTGCCTTGTTTTGCTAAAAGTACATTAAAAAGACATCTACTGAATTCTACACCTTTATGATATGACTGCATGTTTAAATATTTTATATCAAATGTTCTTTGAACTAAAACCCAGGTGTCTTCTTATCCCCACCCCAAACAGTGTCTCAGCGACCTCTGCTTTAGGAGGCAGAGACAACTCCATCTGCCTAAATTTTTTCTATTGAACTTATTTCTCCACCTTTTAGATTTTTACCCTTCTAAAATAAACAGCACTGAACTGACCACACTCGGGAGAGTTGAAATGGTGGTGAATTCTCTCAGCTATATACAGCAGCTCCCCAGGACACAGCAGGGTATCCTCATACCCTTCCATGTCCATCCAACATCCCTGTGACAACTCCCCGTAAGTGAGGAAAAACACTCAGCTAGTAGCTTCCTACTGTTAAAAGTGATGTGGAAGATTTTGTCCATTTAATCCCCCAATATTACCATGAGACATGAGTGACTAGACTTTCTTCAAACCCCAGGTGATGGTCTGAAGCTAGCATCCCCAGTGTTTGTACAATCTGGTCTTTTTTCTCTATGTTTTCATGACAGTACCTAGCATTTCACTTTCCTCCTTTTCAACTGTGCAGTGAAATGCAGCTGAATTTCAGATGTATATTTTAGTACAAGATACTTCCTGAATTCGGTTCACATAATTCAAGATGTTTTTTGTACGGCAACTCTACAGCCTTTTTGCAGAGCTTCATTAAGACCCCACTAAGACCACTTAAAGCAGCAGAGTTCCTGTTTCCTCACACTGTATTTGTATATGGGTTTGTATCTTTATTTTGTCATAGCAATAACTTCCTCCCTGGTTTACTTAGTTTTTCGATTTTCAAAGTTTTTACAATTCAAGGGGGAAAGAGATGAAGTTATACCAGGAATGAGGCTGACTGTTTTTCTTTGCCAGTGATACTGCATTTCAAAATGGAAAAAGCTCTTTGGAAACATTCTGCTTTCCCGTTATTTACAGAGTCATTCACATGCCTAAACAAAACATAGGCATTTAGTGCCAATTTACATGCTGTCAGGTATCTAAGACATCTGCAGGGTAATATAGGATGACACAGGACTACCAGGACCCCCTCATCTGTCTGGAGCAGCAGCACAAGTCCAAATGGAGTACACTAGCAATTTTTAAATAGTACTAGAAACCATGTGTAGGCAGCTGAATTGTTCCCTTAGGATATACAACAATTTCAACATGAGAAGCCTCTGGCTTATGTGCAGTGCTCTCTGTGCCCACCTTACAGAGTTGCACAAACGCTGAGAATAGAGATTGACTGGAAGCATCGTGTTTTCTGTAGATCAGGTTGAAGTTGCATGCAGAGCACCAGGGAGGGACATTTTCTGCTCTTGGGAGTAAGTAAGCCTTTTATGGGTCTGTTGCCTCAACTGTGAAATGTGCAAGTATTCATTGATTCAAACACAATCTTCTTTTAAGGCATTTCACCACTGTTTTGTCTCTAAGGTTGTGAATGTATTTTCCGTAGTTTATATTTCAGTCACGAATCTTTACAGTCCACCAAATTCTGGGAGCTGACATAATATCTAGAGTAAATTATACATTCATTTATGGTTTGATACTGTGAAACGAATTAGTTGTGACAAATCTACGTATACATGTGTTGTGCAGAATTACCACAGAGTAAGTGACCATGCATGTGTTTGTGAGTTGGTACAAGATCACTGATGATCACTAAAAACAGATTCATCAGATCACAAGACTGTTTACATCTAGAATAAAATTGGAGAATGTTGATGGGATGCCTGATTTATCTCTGGTGAAAACCTGGTAATGGTACAGAATACTTTTCTAGCTGCTCCTTTTTTTTATTGGACTAGTCTGCTGTTTCTGAAAAGCATCCAAAAATATTACCATTTCTAGCAGAGATTTACAAGAATATAAATTACCCTCCTATTTTGAGCTAGGAAATATCTCATGTAGTCAAAAATAGTTGTCCATACCTCCTACTTTTTTTTTTTAGGACTTTTTGTCACATGCCTGCATGGCCAGTTGTCACTGAACTTTATTTCATATGTCCTTTCATTTCACACTAAGCTTCTCCATCTGCATTGAAACTACAGTTAAAAAAAAAAAAAAAAAGTTGGTTTTTCTGTCACCCATCTCACTCCTTTATTGCAATTATTTTTTATCAGGCCCTAACACTAGACTTAGGACAACAGTCATAATATTTTTCTGTGTCAAGACGTAGCACAGTAGGAAGCTCTTATTCCAAATGTTGTCAGGGTACAACTTAGTGCCTTTCAGTGCTGCATGCAGGTGTAAGCGGAGGATTAGGCTACTAATGCTAGAAGTAAACATAAACAGAATTAATGCAGAGACTAAGCAAGGTCAAAAAAATAAATCTTCGAACAAGATTAGATAACTTGAAATTTCTCCTGTGGTAATTATGTATTAGGTCTCTCCAATCACATACATCAACCTCCCTCTTTTCCCTCCTCCCCTCTCTTCCCAACTGCAAGTGATATAATGTTTTTTCTTCTCATAAGGAACTAGAAGGATCTTAGGAGTAAGACAAATACAGGAACATTTTATATCTCTTGTATTTGAAAATGCCAGTCCACATTTTCTTAAGACCTCTGAGTCAGTCCCAGATCAAATACTTTAATTATCGAAAGGCAGTATCACTTACTATTCCACCTTAACATTCACTCTAATTTTCTTCAAGTTACATAGATTTTAGAAACATGTAATTAGGGATACACAACTTGCAGAATTCTTGTGGTATGGCAGAATTAACAAATGGAAAAAATGTTGAGCAATCCTGTATATATTTTTGTGATATATAGGGAGGTGTGCTGTAATTTTCTGTGCAAGGATCCTTGTCTGATCTCTGTTCAGGGAGTGGGAAATTAAATTTAGCAGAATGAGTGTTAGGAAAACTAATTATTAGTTATTGTGGGGTATTTCCCACTTTGTTACCAAAACCTAGAGTTCTTGAAAGGTACTTCCAGTCATTCAAGACTATTTGCAGTATGTTTGCATAGTGGTAATGTGAAAGGCCAGGTAGAGTGAAATCCTGTTCTGCAAGTACACATGTATAAACTTAATGCCCTACTGTATGCAAATTAAAGGGAATTAAAGTCTTTACAGGCATATAGCCTACATAAGTAGCTTATCATTATAAAAAATAATATATGTTGTATGGATAACACAACCCTGGCCAAGACACCCCTGCCCCAGCTCTTGGATGCCTGCCAAGCTGCCATGCTGAACTTGTATGCATTCATGCTTTCTGGAGTCCAGATGAAGCCTGCACATTGCCCATGCCTCTGGTTTTCCAGGATTCCTCTCATTACATGGATTTCTCTTTTTAGCACTTAATGAACTGAGAACAGTTGTCAGCTCTTGCAACTGGCACCAGTTTTTCATAGGCTGTTCTGTTACTTAAGCGCACCTTTTTTCACAGCGCCAGCCTTGAAACTATTTTAGTTCAAATTTCATCCCTTTAAAGAATATGGCAGTTGATGCATGTGAACCCAAGCTTTATGGAGCTCATGCCTATGCAAACATACCATCTAGTTTTGGAATTCACTTTCATTTTTCAGCTGGGCTAAATTTGTGTTTTTATTGTACAGTTTATCATGGCATTTGTTTTTGTATTATTCCAGCTACAGCAATAATTCTAGGTCAATCAGGTTAACATCCAGTGTGCTGTGTATGCTAAGCCTGAATGACCACTTCCACTATAATGCAGAAATACATAAAAATATATCCGGTTGTCTTATACTCCATCATTTCTTATACTCAATCATTTCAAGCAGTTCATCTGCAAAATTTGTGAAAGATTAATCTTTTCCTTTTAGCCCTGCTATTCTTCATACTGTATTCTGAGTGTGCTGGGCGGACACAGGTATTGAAGAGCATCTCTTTGCCTCCATCCGTGGGTGCAGTGAACTTCCTGTTTTTACAGTCCTGTTCATTAGTCTTCTCTGCTGGAGCAATAAGCTGCTGTTCCTCGCCTGAACCCTGGCTGTTCTCTTTTGGAAAAGTTTGAAAGCAGATGAAGTCTGCGGTATTTGTTCCTCCTTTTTGAGTTTGTGACAGAAGTAGTCTTAGGCAAGTGTGGAACTGAAAGACAGGTATAAGAAAGAGCTTGCAAAAGGGATGGAGAAAATCTGAAAGTAAAGTTGGAAACTTGATTTGAGCAAGTTGTGGTTGAGAAGCAGAGAGAAAGGAAAAGGGACAAATTCGCATAATTTTAAGGGCATGTCACTTTCCAGAGAACATAGTGATCAGAAAGAGGATTCAGCTCACAGTACAACTCCTGGCTACATGGCATGACTTTCCAGAAAAAAAGTAGAGTCTGGAATGGAAAAAGAACCCTTTTTTTTAATTTGATCACGTATTTTCAAAAGGCAGAAGTCACACAGAATTTTAATCTATATTATTGTAACATAGCAAAAATATTTTGGAAAGATTTGTGGGAGTTTTGATAAGTTAGAAGTTGGCTAAAAAATGGCAGTTAGACTTGTTCAGTGAAGTAATTTCAGAATAAATTTATCTGTGGTCTAGCTGTTTCTTCATAGAACATACAATTTAACAACAATGCATCTGAAGATGAAAAATTTGTCTTTTGAAAACATTACTAGCTGACCAGGGCCTAACCTGAGCTGGAGCAATGGGTGAGTAGCAGCAAGGAATTTTTTAGGACTAACATACATTTAATAAATTGTGATATAATAATTTTCTCAATTATGTGTTGTCATCTTCATGCCATCTAGTTTTGGTAGAGAGATTATTCCCAAGGTTCAGTCAACAGCTCATGTGAAATCATTGTAAACATTTTCACATATACGTCTGCAAAGTAATCAAGCCAGGGAAAATCCTACAGTAATTTTCATGTGACAGAGACTCCTTGCAGCTCAACTTCTTGAGACATACATTCTCAAATGTATGAGAAAGTTGCTAAATAAGGGATATGGAAAAATATATATGCAAAAACATAAAATGCTTTGTAATTCTCTCTATTGGTATGCTCCGCATTGTACTCTGTACTAATAGCCTACACTTACCAGGACTTCCTTTCTTGTGTATTTCTTCTGCGCCAACATGATGTCAGAACACAGTTGAAATACACAGTTGGAAGCAGTAGCTGGAAAGCACTTTCCATTTATTGAATCTCATAACTTGGCAGATACAAAGATTAAGAACTGTATGATACCAATGAATTTGCAATGATATTAAAAAAATAATGCTTTTACCATTTTTCTTTCAATTCTCTTCCAAAAACAGGTGGTTATCTTACAGCCAAATAACCAATGTACATTAGCTGTCTCAATTTAAGATCCTAACAGAGACAAGGCATGAGTAATTTTTTTTGCTACCACTGTGTAACTAGGTGAGGTTAACATTACAGCCTGACCTCACCTACCTACATCATGGTCAAAAATTTCATTTCCATTAGGATTTGACAGAAAGCTAGCTAATGCATCCAGTTATCTCATTGTAAGAAAAATGTTTTTTTGACAGTGAAGACATAGCCTAAGCCTACATAGTAAGATAGATGGGGCTAGTTGTACGAATGAACAGGATTTGGATACATTTGGCTCTCAATCAGAGAAGCCATAAGCAGAATGGAGCAAAATAGCAGGAGGTAGCTAAAAAATATGAGAGGGACATTTGGAATAGAAAGAGTGAGTATCAGTAAAAGAGCAGGTTTATATGCTAATATTAATTTTGGAAAATTTTCTGCCAGCAGATGCATCTTGCTAAAGAACTGTTTTCTTTATTGCAATAGCAGATGTATATAATTCTACCCTGAGAAAATGGCATTGGCTAACATCAATCCCATATGCTTTTTGTTTTAAGATTAAAAAAAAGGTAGTTATGCTCCAACCATTCTGTCAACGTTAGTTCATTTACAATGCTGAGCTGTTTCTTTTTAATCTAAAAGTTATAACCTGAAATGTTACCTGATTTAAATTTCAAATTCACAGGTCACTATAAACTGTCATAGTGGTGAACAGATATCCATGTGAGCTTTACTTAGCTGTAGAGCACCTTAAAAGAAAAACGTGTCAGTGGAATGTCAAAATTAAATCTCCACAGGAAATGCTAGGGGGCTAAGTCTTTCAAAAATATTTAAGTTTGCTATTAGTTTTGCTGTAACCCCTAGTTCTTTGTCCCCAGCTTTACATAAACCACAGACTACTACTGATTGCTTTAGCAATTTATTCACTCAAACATAAAGTAGAATTGCAACACATATGTGGTTTCACTTACCCTTATGTGTTACTGCACATCTGTGTAGACAGTGTCTTGCTCCAACGTAAAAAGACTTGTACCTGTTAAGATGTCACTGCTACCATATTTGTACTTGATTAAATATCTCATGACAGTTAGCAATGATCATAACAATTCAAAAAAAGAAAGAAGCAAATTGTCAGTATTGCACTTTTCAGGGACACATGCAGCTGTTCCTTAGCTTGTCAAATGAGGAGAAAAAAATTGGAAACTGTGAGAGAATTTGTCAAAAAAGTTATCTGTAACTTAGTAATTTAAAAACAAAACCATTAGCTACAGATATTTGTGTCTAAATTCTTCCCTCAAGATTGCTGCATTCCTAAGTAACTCCATAAATGACTTAGGGTTTGTAGCGGTGAGCAGCGGATCAGAATCAGGTCCTCAGAGTTTGGTTCATTCACTTGGCTACAGGTATCGCAAGTCTCAAAGCTATGCATAATTTCACAGCTTGAGCTGAAGTATTATGATTTGTTCTTATCTCTCACCAAAACATATAGGCTCAGAAGAACAGTTTGTGTCAAAGTCCTTGTATACATTCTAACGGGTTATAAAACCTGTCTGTTCAATATTTTTGTATGCTGAGAATGACTTGGGGCCTCAGCATTCTTCATTTAAGGAGAAAACTTTGTCTTTGGCAGTCTTTAGCATGGATTCATGACTCCCTCCCTCACACCACAGCCTGCTTTAGAGGATAGCAGGCTGATGCTAAAGTCAGCAGCATTATCAGCCCTCTCCTGCCCTTGTCCTTTCATATAAGGCAGGAAAACAGCACAATGAATGTAGAGGGCTTTGTGAAGGAATAACAGAAGGAATAGAGAGGGTTTTTCTCAGGCCCAGTGATGTGCATGCACAGTGCAGAGCTGCCTGAAAGTAACACTCTCACTCCATCTGGAAGATTTCTGAGAACAAGCTTGGATTTTGTTTGGAACAAGAATATTCCAGCATATGAAGCATCTTCACAACGCTCTCCTCCTAATGGATAACATTCAAGTATATCCGAGTGAGCATTCCTCTTAAATTCTGCTCAGTCCAAATCAACGTGAATTTGGGTGACCACAGCCAGATGAGGGTCACTGGTCAAAGAAGGCCTGCTCATGTTCCCGTTTCAGTGAAAACAGAGTTCACGCTCTAATTTAGCAGAACCTACGATGCCAACTCACAATGTCTTCTCTGGCTCAAAACTGTTCCCTGTATATTCTGGGTAAAAAATTATTATTTCTTATCTTGGCATACTTTTACGTGTTTTCATAGGGCTGTAAATCTTCTTATTTTAAAATCCACAAGTTTGCTTAATTTTACTGTTGGAATAAAAATACTCTCCTGTTCTTATTGGGAGACACTGCATCATCACCATTTTATCCTTTTGTCCCACTGCAGCTTGCTTCCTCGAGCTTTGCTTTTCATCTTATTGAGCTTGCATGGGAATCAAATTCCAAACGTAATTTGATTCTAGGTGTATTAACCACAGGTACATCACTTTTTCAACACAGTGAAGGATTGAAAGAAACAGTGCGTAAGGATGCTAATGATGGGGCATGGCTCCAGTTACTCTGCTGGCATCTCGCTGTGATCTGGATCATCCCTAAGATCTCATTTACCACCCGACCACAACAAACATTTGTGCCCCTGGGAGGAGAGGACAGTGTGGAGGCAATAACAACCAGTGAGGGAAAGGAGGTAGGGTTGCTTCTGTCAGTGTCATTGGTAACAGTGTTACATTATGACACCCTGACACTTTTCATAATATGATAACTGTTAATTAGAATCGTATTGCAGAGTGACTTCACAGGCAAATGAGTTAGCAAAGGCCTGTTGGCAGGATCTGAAGAGGCATAGCAATGCGTGTAATACCACTGCCCATTGAAGATTTTATTCTAAGGTCTCAGGCCTTGATCCCATTGTGAAGTTGCTTTTTCTCCATGAAGACTCAAGGAGGAAAACAAAGCCACATGATTCAGGTTTGTATATCATGCTGTCTGACTTCCTACTGTTGTTAATCATCACTTCATTATTCTATGTATATAGCTCTTTTAATTCCTTCCTTTTTCCTTCTGACCACCTGATCTATTTTATCCTCCTTCCTCAAGTCTCTCTGGTCTACCACTATTTTTTTCTAAATAAGCAATGCTCCAAAACAATGTATGATATGCACAGTAGAGCTCAATATTTAGAAGTCTTTGGTATTTGAGCATACAATTTTTCTGTTAAGTTGTGGTGAGACCCAGCCATTTGCAACTTTTAATTTAAACTTAAGTCCTGAAACCCCTTTTGAATATTTGCTGATAAAAGCACAAACTCAAATCAGGCCAACAAAACAAGGTCTTCCTGTAAAAAGTGGTGGCCTTGAACTCTGTCATCCCATTGCCTCTTTATTTCTGCTTCTAGCAAATATTGTAGAGAAGATCATATTTTCAATCAGTTGTTGAAAGTGGTTCTTGGCTTTAGGTTGAAGGTCAGAAATTATCCCTCATTTACAAGAAATACCTTTAATTATTCCAATAGACACTGGTTTTGATGTCACTGAACAATGGGCCACTGAAACTCCAGTTTGCCTATGTATAGTGTGTTACAGTTGGCATTTTTCATTAGGGTTGTAAATTGCTCTGATGGGAAATGCTGCCATAAGCCTGTGTATACAACTAGCTTAGCTGTATATTAACCAGTAAGCGGTGCATGGGCTTCTCAAATGTGACTGCTCTGGCCCATCTGCCCAAGGTACCAGCTTAGTTGTATCAGAGCCCTTGAGCATTACAACATCTCCCTTTTCACCAGACTTCTTGCGGCAGAAGAATTTTAGCATTTAGCCTTTGTTATCTTGTTTCCTCTTCCCTGAGTACCTTTCTGAAAACTTAGGGCTCCCATTTCTCATTAGGACGGAACGGTCTGGGAAAAATACCCAAGTGTATTCTCTAGCCATAAGATAAGTTTGTTTAACATTATCCCCCACACCAGACTGCCTGTGTTTTTCAGGATGTCTGCTCAGGAGAATGAAACTCTGTGCTGGAGCTGTCACCCACACAACACACAACTCGTAGCCTGAGGAGAGAAGATGAGCAAGGATGGACACTAGCCACTTCTTCAGCTTCCCTTTCCATTCTGCTGCAGGGCTCGTGGCATAACCGAAAAGCCCTGAGCAACTGGTCTCAGTTACAGTAGCCTGCCAAGCATGTCCTTTTTCATGGCTGTGTTGGAGGTGGTTCAGGCAGATGAAGTCAAACCATCTGTTGAAATCACAGCTGTCTCCTAGCCTGCTAGCTACAGCTTGCCTCCAGCAAGCCGTGTTCTGGCTGCATTTGTGCCTCTGGGGCCACATTGCCCACACTTGGATTAGCAGGAGACTCCTCTTCTCCTGGACAAAACGTTAAGCCCACTTCAGCTTGGACACAGAAGTCCTTGCTTGGACTCAGACATCCCTGCCTTGCTTTCATGCTTCTCATGCTCACCTCCCAACTGAGGGAGCATTATTTCATAATACTGAAAGGACAGCACATCCTGCTATACCCAGCACAGCGCCGCTCAGTCTCCAGCACCGCAGCATGGGCAAGGCAAAGTCACTTTGGTGCCACTCCAGAGGGATCTGCAGGTAGAGGTTTTGCAGTTCCTTTACACGCTGTCTTTACTGGAGGAGTCTCTTAATTAGAAGCAGAGCTTGCAGACTGTTTTTTACACAGCCCTCATGCTTTTTCCCTGTGAAAAGGCACCGAGCAAAGCAAATATCCCCCGTTTTTCCCAACACGTTTCTTGTAGAACTGCAGAGCAGCTAATAACGCCTAACGTGTTAGTGGGAGGCTGAAACCAAATTCTCCACTCATAAAAGGCCTTAATCAACATGTCAGGCATGTCAGGAGTTGAGTCTGTGTAGACTTCTTTCTATAATCCTTCCCCATGTAAGGAGCAATCCTTTCTCATGCAAATAGCCCCCAAAGCCTATTTGGTTTCCTGAATGAGTAATGCCATTTAGGATTGGCTCTGCTTCCTCTCACAGAAATCATGGCTCCTATGCCCAGATAAACTTTTTCCATTTTAATGAGCAAAAGGTACACTTTTCAAAATATCCTATGCCAGTTCTGCAAACATTTCAGCTATACGGAAGGATGTAATTATACATGCTCATTGACAGCTATTAATCACAGACTCTGCCTTCTCAAAAAAAAAAAAACAAACAAACTCTATCAAAGTGCGAAACTGTTTATACATAAGCATAGAGTTTTGAAAGTTGGTTAAAGCTAGAAAAATAATCTAACTTCATTGAAGCACATGGGAGTGATTATAAATCAGACATAAATTGTGAAAAAGAACCTGCCAATGTATGGAAAGGTAAATTCTGGCCATTTGCTGTGCAATAAAATGGACTGTTAGCCAGATAATGGAATCATAATACACTGTCTGTATTTTTCTAGACATTTCCAGGAAAGGAAATATAAAACCATTTTGTTTTTTTAACCAGATTTTCAAATTTTATATTTTTAATAGTTTCTCTTTCAGTCAGTTGGCAAAAGAGCTTTAGGAAAAAAGCTGAATTGAGCCTTTCTTCCCACGCAAGTTATCTCAGTGATTTAAACAGAATGACTGATGCTAGTTGGTAAGATGTAGAATAATTAGCACAAGCTGCTTGGGTCAGGCCCATAGAGGTCATTGGGTTTAAGAGAAAAAGGGCTATTTTTTAATCAAAGGGTAGCATTCACTCCAGATCATACTGAAGATGAGGAGTGTTTGCAGCCAACTTCAACAGTACCTGTATTTTATTCAAAACTTACTGTCTTTAGAACTAATCCTTTGAACTGAATTTAAACTAGCAACTAAGTGATTATTTAGTTCATTTAAAATACCAACTTATTTAAACTACCAACTCAGTATTGAAAAACACTAACTGCATGGTTTACTGAAACACTAACTCTTGAAGAAACTATCTTCCAATTCATGTAAGTCAACTCATCATTCTGCTACAGAAGCTCAGCTGTCACATCTTTGCACTACAGCCTGTACGCCTGGCACACTGGAGCAACGGACATTAATGTTGTGTGTTTAAGGGATACTGGACTAATTTCAGTCATTCATGACTGAAATACACTCTCTTATGGTGTCTTATGATGCTTTCCCCATATCACATCTCAGAGCTCTGTGTGGGTATTTTTAGCCTGCTTATGAATTAATTGCATGCAGACACACACACCAACTCACCTATTCAGCAAGTGGCAGCTTAGAATGAGGATCATTTGTTTTAGTGCAATCTCTTAATCTGCAGTGCTATTAGCTGAGAGAAGGAATATAAGCAAGGATGCTTTGCTTGTTATCTATTACTTTTTTCAAACAATAACAAAGAATTTCAAACATCTATTTAAAAATCAGTCAAAAAGAGAAGATACAGCATTTTTGCCCAAGGGATATAGCTCAGATATCCCACACCATTTTTAGAAAAAATGCAAGAAGTGTACAAAACTCTAGTCTGTAATAATGAAATTTTTGATCTAATGAATTTACATTGTATGTTAGCTAAGCTTTTAACTTTTCTGCTATTCCCAAACACACATCCACATAATTTCTCAGGGGTCAATTATTTCTTTAGGTTTTTGTTGTTGTTGTTTTTCAGGCTAATACATTTTAATGATATTTTTCAAACATTTTAAGACTAGCTTTTTATTTAATATTTTCTAAAATGGAATGCAGTAAGAAGTTCAAACTGTGTAGTTCACTGTACTAAATTGGGAGGGAGAATTCAACTCTTTTATAGTGTCACAGCTTCAGGTTTTGGATTTTTTTTAAGATCCAGAATCCCACCTATTGAAGAGTCATTACGTTCTAGTGATAAAACAGCAATTCATAATTCAGCTTATCTCATTTTAATCATTAGTGAGGTTTATATTGAAAAACTATGGTCCTGTGGAATAAAACATTGGGCAACAGTAACAGTGAGGGACTAGAGGAATTACTCTATGCTACAGATAATTTTTTCAATATTGTTGTGGTTTAACCTCAGTCGGCAACTGAGTACCACACAGCCGCTCAC
>NW_008795926.1:408793-427649 GCF_000699145.1 Aptenodytes forsteri
TGGCTGTGCCCCCTCCCAGCTTCTTGTGCACCTCCAGCCTTCTCAGTCAGTAGAGCATGGGAAGCTGACAAGTCCTTGACTAGTGTAAGCACTACCTAGCAACAACTAAAACATCGGTGTGTTATCAACATTGTTCTCACCCTAAATCCAAAACACAGCACTGTACCAGCTGCTAGGAAGGAAATTAACTCTATCCCTGCCGAAACCAGGACAAATATCAAGCCTTACGTCTTCAGACAGATTTTAACTTTTATTTTTCTTTTATTGCACCACATAAAATTAATCTTAGTGCTGTAGCTCCCTTTACAACCTGATGACAGCTTTCTGAAGAAGATTGTAACACTTTGGGCACCTGAGGCCACAGAATCTTTTAGGACCCAATTTGAAATCCACTGCACTGAATGGAAAGACTTCTTTGACTTGAGTTAGTCAAAGCATGGAGCTGCAAGAGATGCGGTATGGGATCTAGACTGATCCTGACTATATCCGAGCCTTTTTTCTGTGTAAGTCACTCTGAAAAGCACCTTTGATTCAATCGCTCATGAATTTAAGAGAGAGAGCAGTATATAGAGTGAAGAACAGTGAGAGTGTCAGGGATGCTTGGAAGTCCGTCGTGCCTCTGATTTTTGTATCACTCAGCACTGCAAACCAACAGAACCTGACAGTCACCTCCTGCCTGCTCCTTGCCGTACTTGATTCAGGAACTGTTCATCCCCTACAGGCAGAAAGAGCAGGAGGAGAAGAATAGCACAGAGCAAAATAGTTCCTGCTCTATCATTTGCACTGGAAAAATAAGAAAATTTAGCTGAGCAGGGGGAGACCAGACTTTCAGCAGCTTTTGGTGAAGAAAGCTACCAAGATGACAGGAAAACTGATGACTAGAAAATATATTCTATTCAGAGTTTAGGAAAGGTAACAAAAAATGTAGAAGACAATAGTTGAAATGACTGCTTTGGCACTGTGAAACATAAAGGGCATTTGTTATTGATTTTACAGAAAAAAAATGCTAAGGATCACATCTTGTTCACATTTATTCTAGGAAAATTCCAATGACTTTTGGGGGAATTAAACCAGTTCTTTTCCAGGGAAATGTTCCATGATTCTATAACAAATGAGGATTTCAGTAAGTATGGTTTCACTTCAGTAGGTTTTAGAGCATATATATGATTTTTTAAAGAATCTTATTTTTCTCATTTTCTATCAAATGATCAAAAACCAGTGAGAAACCATTACATACATAAACACAGACATGATCTAACCTTGTGTTTTGATCAAATCAGTATTTTAAAGGCCACCTATATGGTTTCTAAAGAGAAGAAAAATACACGTATACTTTCAAAACACTAAAATACACCCTCGACATGAAAATTTGCAGCTCAGTTCTTGTAAGGTTCCCTCAACTCCCATTGAAATCAAAGGGGCATGTGCTTAAACACTTTCCAGGAGAGAGACGTTTTCCTGAATTAGTCATAATGAAAATGAATTAATTTTGGTCTACTTCCCAGTATTCCCCTAGAGTTACAGGTTTTATATTTTCCTCCCAACTGTAGTCTGGGTGAGATTTTGTGCCTGGAGTTTTTGAGCTATAAGGTTTTGTAGTCAGTAAAGCCTATTTCTGCTTGCCACAACCTCCTGTTTTGCCAGATTGGTCCTAAAGAAGGAAAAAAAGAACTCTGCCACAACACTAGAAGTAATGTTTTCAAGAGACCATGTGCATATATATGCATGAATCACCCTGAAAGAGAACAGTTGATGTCTCAAAGTAAATTTTTTAACCTCTGCGTACCAGCTATAAGGCAGTAAATCTAATTCATTAATAAAAATACAGCATTCCTAGAACAAATGATACAGGAACAGTACTGCCACCTTGCTGGAGGAACAAAATAATGTGATTTGTGTTTCTCTACATTGTTTGGATAGCCTAGAATTATCAGAATTAAGTATGGTAATAACCTGGTAATTAACAGTAATTTCTTTTATCGTTGTGGAAATGGTCTTACAGAAGCAGCACTGACCTATAATTTTTTTCACACATTCTGCAGTTATTGTCACTATATTTCTAATTACCCCTGCAGTCACCCAAACCATTTTAGAGCATTTACTGAGCTGATGCCAAAGCACCCTGGATCACCTTATTTTCTTGATCAACGGATTAAAAGGTCAGAACTGTCAAAAAAGTTAACCATGATGTGACAAGCATGGCACCTTGAAGGGGTAATTAGAACTATCATCTGCCACTTGTTAACTTTTGGGAATATAAATGTATGTAAATAGGCAGAATTAAAAAAAAAAGAAAGCAAGGTTGGTATCGCTTTAAACTGCTCATCTGTAATTAAAACACAAAAACTAAAGATGATTAACAAAATGCAAAGCAACTACATTTGTTGCTTGACCTGTCTATTAATTGCTACTACCATCAGTGTTTTATGTGCTTCCTCCACATCAGAAGGGAGAAAGAAGTCTTAGAGGTTCAGGGAGTAGCTGGTGGCAGATTTAGTTTGATCCTGGATTTCTCATTCCTTTTCTTCTATCCCTCTGCAGCATGTAAATGCCATTGCACAAAGCTGCTTGCAGAGCAGTGACCCGGGAGCATCTTTGCTGAAGCAGGTGTCGGAGGCTGGGCCCGAAGGTGGGTGACAGGGCTGTGCTGGCTCCTTGCCACTGGAGGTACAGAGGGGCTGGCATGTCAGGAGCTGAAGGACCGCACACCTCTGCAGGGTCCCTTGGGAACTATAGGGAACAGATAAAAGTTAATGTATCCCTAAATCCAGAAAAGAGAAAACTGTTTTGTTGGCTAAAACTGCATTTCCTTCTGCCCTGCCCATTTTTTCTGCCAGTGACAGCTAAACAAGGACAGGCCTCCTGATTGCAGTAGCAACTAAACAATAAATAAACCACTTCTGCTGAGGGTGGTTCATGGCAGCACTGTCAAGGCCATATGGCTGTTGTCACCTAGACAGCCTACACTTTTGAAACTTTTTTCAGTGTTTGGATGAAGATCACCTTCCGTAGGACTGTTTTAATACTTCAGAAAAAAGTAATCAAATACTAAGTGTTTGTATTCTCCTAGAAATGGATCTTCCTGCCAGTCATCTGGAGAGGAAGTGCTGCTTAAAAAAGAGCTGATGGGGACATCAGAAAAGACCATAAAGTGTTCCATCAGCTAATCTGCATGAGTGGAATTAAATACTCAGTACAGGCACTTATGGGTGAACATGTAGCAGGAGAAAATAATAGCAAGAAGAACAGAAATGGTACACAAACAAAAGGTCTGAGTCTTGCTGCTTTTGTTTTTAAAAGGTTCCAGTTTCATCACTTTTTCAGCTCCTTGCCTTTCCACTTTTCCACCCCAATTCTTTCCCTCTTCCCGCTCACTTTCTCTGTTCCCCCCTCTACTTCTCTTTGCTGTGCATTTTCATCTAGAAAGCCACATGATACTCGGCACTTGCCTGTGAATCCCTGGGTAGGAGCCCAAGCTGTCTCCAGCCCTGCAGCCTGAAGGTTTCTGGTTTAAACATGCTCAGCAGGTAGCTTTGGAGATTGCACGGCTCCAAGGGACCCTCCCAGTACCAGTGCCAGTGAATATTAACATTTAATATGGCGTGTATGTCATAGCAATATGTTGTGCCTATAAAATCTATAACAGTATCTTTGCTGTTTCAACTGCCATGTTTTAGATAACAAGATGAAGGGATTTAGTACTTGTAAAGTTAAAGTGATTGTTTATTAGCTGGACTTAGCAGTACTATGCCTGTGATTTTGCTATGTGTGCATGGATTGACCTCACGCAGCTTCTTTCAAGCACTCCTTCTGCAACCTGTGCTTCTTCATTCAAACTCCTTAAAGGCTGCTATGGCCACCTTAAATACCAGGAGTTGTTAAAAAACCTGTAACACATGGCTAGCTTCATAGCTGTCGCTTCCCAAGGAAGTCCCATTTTATGAAATGCAGGCCTGTAGTGTTTGTATTTGGAATTTCCAGAGTCTTTTAAGATATAGACCATCTTTTAATACAAGTTGTCTTGCCAACACTTCTCCATTTAGAAATGGTAAAATATTTTTTAAGAGCTGTTTTTAAAAAAGAGGAAATTACTTATAAAAAGACTGCTGGATTTCATTAAAATGAGAAAGAGCCAGAAGTATGTAATCCCCCAGATCACACCAAGCCCTGGACACTGCTCTGTAAACCATGTGGAGCATCTCTGACTTAATCTCATCAACAACGAGAGTTCGTTTTCCAGGAGAAATTCCTTCCAAGAAAGAAAAGGTTAAGCGGTTTGGTCTTAGTTCTTATCTACAACGATGAGGCTTTACATTGTCCTCTGTCTCCAAAGCCGGGGATGTTAGCCAGGAGAGGAGTTATCCATGAGTGGTATATATTCATCAGGGAGCTCTAAATCACCCAAGTAGTAGCTTCTGCCTCCTATGTCCTGAGCCTTTTCTGGAAAAAATCTGTCCCTGGCAATCCTGGCATGTTGTACGGGCCTAGCAAGGCTGATTGCTTATGTCGTAAATTAGAACAGCCATTACACTTCCCTAATTCATACTAGTTTCCTAGTAGACTCTGGATCAAGAGGTCACAGCACTAACTGGACTGAGTCCTTCTTTTTCCTTTGAGTGTCTCTTCTCATTTGCTGTTGACATCTTTCTAACCTTCCTGGTGTACCACATGCATTTTGGAGGTACAGATTTTTTCCTCCCCTCTCGGCTCACTTTCTATTCACATCATGCACCAATCTAAATGGTGCATGTGGACACTGACTGTCCAGTCTAAGTCAGCCACTTCAACAGACTATGCTGGATGTGTGCTTTGTCTCATCCCAGTTAAGCATAGCTCCAGAGAAGCCAAAAAACTTACATCAGTGAGACGTGAACCAGGATATTTGCATTTTGTGTGTGAACTTGTTTTATTTGCTGCATAAGTGGTTAAGATCATCGCACAAACATGCCTGAAGATGACTTTTTTATTTACTTTTCCTTATAGTAGCTCTAGTATTTTAAATTATTATAGTAACAGCTATGAGAAAAATGTTACGGTTAGTTAGTATCTCTCTACATGGAGAATTTAGGTAGCTTATGACTTGTTGAGGCTTTTTTTTCATATACTAAATATTTTGCAGTTTAATCACTCATGCATAATGTGAGAATATATGAGGGTCACTCTCTAAGAATGCAAATATGCATTGCTACGTAACAAATGAGTTTAGGGAGCTGAAGTGGGGTTCTCGAACTTCACACGCAGGGTTACCCGAGTTCTTTTATCTATGACACCTTATACATTTCCTTTCATAGATTTTTCATACTTCCCTTCCCACCAAGCCATGGGTTTTGCCCCTGATTTTCCTTTGTGGAATTGAAAACATGAATCTGGGAAAAAAATCTGGTTGTGGGACAAGATGATAATGAATCTCAATATTGCAGTATCCCATTGAATGTATTGATTACTACTGCTGCCCATTCACTGTAGAATGTCACACAATGGCTATTACTGTTTTCACAACTCTCAGTCTAATTATATGGTTGTTGATTTTTCAAATACAACAGAATTTTAGTGGCAGTTGCCCTATTATAATAGCCCTTTTTATTTGCTACAGGATTTAAATTCTGTACTTCTTGATCAAAGGACACTTTCTATCATATTTCAGAGAACAGTGGGTTATGTAGGAGGTAGTTCTTATTCCTGATAACAATCTTTATTTGCAGAAATATAAATTTCTTATGAAGTTTCTGATGTCACAGCCTTGTATGAACTTTGCTCAGTTTAGGCAATTAATTTCAGAGAAGTTAAATGAAAAGAAGCATGACCAAATGGTTATTTTAACCATGTTAAACTTATCTTACAGCTCTTGCATTTATGATAGGGGTCCCATATTTGTGATCTGTAAATGAGTCATTACCTGTATGTGCCTCAGTTTCTTATCTGTAAAGAAAAAGTCAAAGATAAGAATTTCCATATGCTTCATAAGAGTGTTGAAGAGCTTACATTTACAGAAGCTCAAACCAGTAATCCAAAAATCAGCCTGACCTTGTGTTTTGTCCAGCATGAGTTCAAACTTGTGGAAAAAAAAATTGATTCTGTACCTACAATACACCGAAATGAGTTTCAAGTTCACTAGAAACTAATCTAAGATTTCACAAAAATTGGACACATGCTTGCTTAAAACTTGGTGAATCTTTCAGGATTTAGAAGGTAGAAGAGTAGGTTAGAGTGAAACAAAAGGTTAAAGCCTCAGAATTTTATGTGCTTTATGTTTATCATGAAAATACAAAAAAAAAAAAAAAAACATTCAAAAGCAAAGTGGAAAGCTGTCCTCTAAATGCTAAGTCACCATGTGTGCTGCTTCAGCATATGTCATATGCCTTTGAGTCTCAGGAAGTAAAAAACAAAAGTAACTGGTTAATCTCGGAAATCATCAGTTTCATATAATTATTTTGATTGGACTCATCCCAGCTATGAGTTCATGTATGTATTTCACTAACACTGCCTAATATATAATGGTAAGTTATGTATTGCAATAAAACACTGACTGGAGAGAAATCCTTCCCTAATTCAAAACACCATTGACCCAAACAGGGCTATGCTTCCACTTTAGTATCTTTTTGCTCTTGGATATTAAAATGCATTGGAAAAGAAAACACAAGACATGCTCTCAACAATTCTGGGTGAAATGACTTGTTATACATTATGTAGAGAGTCATCCATTTACTTACATACAAGTCTATATACTTACACTAACCTCATAAAGGGATTAATTTCTCCAGCTTGGTAAACAGAAGGCAAGGAGTTAAATTCCTGTTATCCTTAGCCAGCACATCTGCAGCTGCTACCTGAAATCCCACATTTGTGTTTAATAGTTATTGGGAGAGCCTTTCAGAATATGGGCTCTTCTAATTGATTCCAGATGCCTGATTCCCTGGAGGGCAGGTAAAATAAGGAGAGTGGCAGGCAGAAGGGAAACAGCATGAGTTTCTTCTATATAGACTTTAAGCCATCAAAGATCTGTAGCCTGTGGTTAAGCTTTATGTTGCCAGAAGCTCACTGATTTTTGGAACTAGCTGGTCAAAGGGAATCCTCATTTTTTGCTAGAGAGTTGGTTCTAGATCCCATATGCGGTACCTATTTGCTGCAAAGTAGCACCTAGATAACACCTAGAAGGGCCTAGGCTTGACCACAAAAGTTTGGGCATCAGAGGAGGTATTGCAGGAAATCAGGGCCCTGCAGAAACTGGAAGCAGGTCAGAATTTCCTTCATACCAATTGTAACAGGAGCATCAGAATTGCTGTTCTTGAGGGGGTATTCCTTTCAGGTGTATTGCAGAAGTGAAGTAATAGATAATTTTAAGAAACAGGAAGACTTTTGGTTGACTTCTGGTAGTGTTCCAGCAGCACACATTCCTAGTCTGTGCCCCGCTATAGATTAGGCACTAAAAACCATAACAAGGGAGCCTATTTCATCACAACGTGTTGATCTTTGCAGACTTTAGCCTGACTTAGTAGTGTGCAACAAGAAGCTAAAACTAGAATTTCACCTGCTAAAGTTAACCAGAAGTTTGAGGGAATGGTTGAAAGAGTTGGAATGGGGATGCCATCAACAGAAACAGATAGGTGTAAGTTTTATACAGTCTTAAGTGGAGATTTTCTGAATACTTTTTCTCAGTTTGAACTTTCATTAATAGACTAGGCACTGTAGGTTTATAAGCAGCTCATTTTTTTAATGAAGAAAAAGAGGAGAAATCAAAAATGTATGATAAATTCTTACTCTCCCTTGCCTAGATCCTGGACCCCTCACACTCTGCTGGATATCCTGGAGGTGTTTCAACCTTGAGAAAATTTAAGGTTGCTTCAGATAAGTCCTGAGATAGCATCCAGTTCCCAACCATCCTGCAAACAAGGGCAAGTCCTTCCAGTTCTCAGAGATTTGTGTGCGTTCATGTGCTCTCACCTTTTCTGAGAATTACCTGAAGTCATTGAAAAGGCAGAGAATTCCACTTTTACTAAAGGAAGGCTCAGGTAGCCAATTCATAGAATCATAGAATCATAGAATCATTGAGGTTGTCACTATAGGAATGTAACCCCTAAGTGAAGATGTTCCATATGTAAACATGTGACTTCATTTTTTGTAAAGTTATTAAAATGTAACCCTAAGTGAAGATGTTCCATATGTAAACATGTGACTTCATTTTTTGTAAAGTTATTAAAATTGTGTGCTTTGTGCCAGATGGATAGGCTCTGATGCCTATCAATCCTTAGAGAAAATAGGCATCGTGAGAGAAACAGAAGTATATCTCCAGTGCAGTCAAAGACATCCTCAAGAATTTACATGTTTGCAATGCCAGAGATTTATTTGGCTGAACATAGACTCAATTTCAAATACGAAAAAAAAGATTTCTCCAGCTGTTGTCACATCTGTTATCAGGACCTGCTGCTATGCCAGTGAATGCATTTAGGCAATTGTTACAAGAAGCAACCTTTGGCTTTTTGTGCCTAGAGGAAAGGGATCCATTGGAGGCTGTGAGACATTAATCTTTCAATGTAGAATGTCAAAAGTGGATTTAAATCTTAATGGAAGATAGGACACTAGGATATCAAAATCAGACTGGGGAAAAAAATACTGCAGTACAAAAATAATGTGCAAGTGAATGTGTCTGGAAACTTAAACACAATATTAGGAAAATTTATGTAAAGTCACTTTGAGAAGTAGAATAACAGACCTTCAGCTGATAATAAAAAGACTCATATATGTAAAATGGCTTGTGTCACTGATTTAAATTTACACCTGTTTACTCTAGCTGGCCAAGAATTCTCAAAGGTTTTTGTATAATATTTTAATGTTTCTTGACATATATACCATTCTCACAAATTCTTTCTTGGAGGACTATGTGAAGGGAGAAGTAATGAAGTTCTCTGAAAATATAAATAACTTGGTAAGTGCCTATGGAGGTATGAAGATCATCTTATAAAAGTGTAAAATTTTGTCAGAGAAACAACTATTTTAAAATATATATTTTTTTTTCAATAGTTTCAACTATATTTAAAAATAGTTAAGTTTTAAAAGAAAAACTTTTAATGTTACAGTTTTGAAAAAAACTTGTAGAGAGGAGCAGAGATACACGGTATATTGCAAACCTTCTATACAAGTCTGTAACAGGCTGGATAGCTTTCATGCCTGTGGTTGTTACAGAGTATTTCAAACTGCTCAGTCAGTAAAGAATACCAATACAAACAACCCTCTTTGATGATTTTCTTTTCAGATCAGTTCTTTCATCATGAATTTGCCTTTTGGCATATTTCTTACTGTATGTTCAGTGCACTAGTCAAACAAATGTAGTGTCACAGCCATCATAAAAAGTCATCAAGCATTCCAAGCTGAACAAATTGGTTTGCACCTGCCAAATACTGGGCAATTGTTATTTTGATACATTGTGCATTAAAGCAAAATCCATCAACAGAATAGTTCTAGAGGAAATAAAAAGTCTTATCTTCCAGGGAGGCCTAAAATACCAGCTATAGTGGTGGTGAAATTTCTATGCCATGATTTAATTTAAAAAGAACATTGTCTTATCCTTTCACTACTAGATTTTCAGTCAGATAGTCTTCTGAAGAGATAGAGGTAGTAGTCCAGATAATAAAACTGCTATTACAGCTGTTCTTCCCACGCAGCTATTTCTGCACCTTAGTACTTTATCCGGGGGCTGAGGCCCTCCCCGTGGTGTGCACTGCCCATATATCCAATAAACTGATAGCCCTGGTTCCAAGAAGATGGCTGCTATCTGTGAAGAGCAGGAAGCACAAGAGTACAAAGAAATCTTATCAAAAGGTTTACATTTAACAGACCTTTCCCTTTCCTCTTTCCTGGACTGTCTCTTCTTCACTGAGGTACTGCTTTCTACCCTATTTTTACTCACTTCCCTCTTAAAGTCCGAAATTCTAATCAGCGTCTTTCCTTTTGAAAAGGAAAATGGAATGCAATTTCCACTGGAGATTGTAAATCCTTCTTTGCTGCAGAATTGATACAACACAATTCTATCTTCTAGAAGCAGTTGCTGCTCTATTTTAGATTTCTCAATCTGGCATTCAAAAAGTGACAGGTCCCAAGGTTTTCCTAAACATGTACACATATGTGCAATATAGCCGTATGCTTAGCTGGACACTTCTCTGATGTGCATGCAATGTGGACTTAATGTACTTAATCCAACATTTGGTAGCTGTTTGTCTTTGTGGGTTTAGAGAAGCTTTGATGTGTGACTACAACAGAAGTAGCAGCTTTACCAGTAAGAATTTTCCATTTATTTTCAGTAAAATGAGAACACTTACTTTTCAGAAAGTGAAAGATTTGTGTTTCACTACTTACTATTGTGCTGGTGTTTCAAATGGGAGGCTGCATATCCAGAAATCCTAAGCCAATGATCCAGAAAAAGGTAGGGCACATAAAACTACAAATGGCATGTCCTCCTCCTGCAGATGCAAAACATCTATGCCAGTTCACAAAAGGTCCTACTGCACAGTGAGATCTTTGGAGCATGGAATATGGTAAGTGTAATTCTGCCTTTCCTCAGCGAAACTCCAATCTGGAATGGGGCTTTTGGGTTCTATAGCCATATAAGGCGCAAGACATAAATAACATGAGTTTTGCCTTCCTTTGTAATGAAAAGGGGATCCTCACTGTACTAGCAAACGGAGGATGCCTGCTTTACCACACATTAGTTTGTCTCCAGTTATCAGTGGAGATAAAAACTGAAGGGGAAGGAATACTAGACTTTGTTCAGAAATCTGTTGTCCTAGGCTGTTTTGAACTGGTGCAATGAAACTGCAAAGTACATGTGGTGTAGCTGTAGCAGTTTTCAGTTATATTTCAAAAACATCAAAGGTAACATGTCTTGTATTTCTCCTTTGTACCTGGAAATTGAAGTAATAACAATGCGATATGTTTCTTTTAACTTTCTGCATGGCTGGGCTTACGTATTATGGAAGCTTAATGCTGATGAGTAAGTTAAGCACAGTTGAAAATTAGCCTTTCCTCCCTGAGAGCTTATTTGACCTAAGACATTTCTCAGCTTTTTAAAGGTAAACTGATTTTCTTCAGCACTTGAGCAAATGATCACAGGTACTTATGAATAGTCAGTGCAAACATAAAAATTTGCCATTCCACTTTGCTCATTTGCTTTTCTCTCTTGCATCTTGGCAAAATGTGCCATTCTGGTTTTCTCTAACAGCAGCCTCAGAAGTGCTCCTACTTATTGTGCCAAATTCTTCATGGTTGGTATATCTTTGTAAGACAGAAACACAGCATAATAATTCTATTTTTAAATAGAACAGATTTTTGCAGTGTTACAAACAACACAATAGCACAAGCTCTGTGCTTGATTGTGTTAATTATATGAACAGTTCTAAAACAAATTCCAATTCTTACATAAAATATGCATGTGCCTGTGTCTTCTTTAACCCCTGTTTATTGCCTCTTTCTTGTCTTGCTGTTGACTGCTACTAAAGTCCTTTCTCTAGGACTTACATTCAGAACTTTAGTTGGCCAGAGAAGCAGTCCCACCATGATGAAGCTGGCTATGAACCAAAGACTAAATGTTTTGCCTTTATAGTACATTCATCTCTCACTTGCCAATCCTAAAAGTATCCCTAGCAGTCTGATATAAGTGCTCCTTTAAACACCCAGTTTTTATGTGCAGAGGGAAATCATTCCCCTAGGAACACAGTGCAAACATTACCATCCATAGTTAGCTCCTGCCTTTGGCATTTGTGGTGCAAGGGTAAGTTGCACGTTTTCTTCAAAGTCAGAGGTACACATGGGAAAAGGAAGAAAGAGCCGCAGTCTTTGAGCCCTATCCAACATCAGCATTTCTTCTGAAACAGTTTTCTTTTGTGTGTTATTGCCAGACACAAACACAGGAGTTGCATGGAAAGTGCCATGGTTAATCCCGTGATACTCTCTGCCAAGGAGCAAGAGGGAGACCCAAAAAATGTAGGAGCTGGTGTGAAGGAACAAGGCTTCTTTGTTCCCTGAGACTCAAGTGCATCCTGTAATAACAGTGGTAGGTTCATGGTCCTAGGAAAAGCAAACTCACTATTTCTAATACAAACAGGAGTGGTGACCAATCCCTGTGTCACTCACGGCACAATCGAAGGGGTAAGTTTCTCTGTGGCTCCTATTTTCAGAAGAAATTGTCTTAATTTTATTATAAGCAGAATCCATTTCTGCATTCACAACATGAACACCCAACAGAGAGAGATACATTTTGATTGCAAGCAGCTGTTGCCATCTGATCAGAGGATGTATTGCAAATATTTTAACAAATGTTCCTCCTCCTCCTCTTTTTCTCCTAAGACTCTGACAAAGTTGATGCGTGACTGGGAAATCTATTCATATGTGAAGAAATTCCCTGTGTCGACCCCCAGACAGCAGGCAGTACCATTTCACAAGCACGTACATCACATGGCACCTGTTAAAGTTTAAACTTTGTTCCTTAAAACCTTGACTAGATGGATTGGCAAGGGAATTGTGTGCTTTAGACTGTGAAGCTTGGAGGTGACGAGGAAGTTCGAACCCCGTTGACTGAACCTGAAACCAAGAGCTCACCATAAGTGCAAAGCTAAACCTTCATTATGTCTTTCCCTAGGTGCTCCACTGAGAACAGCAGTATTTAAATCAGTGAGATGTGATATTACCCCAGAAACAGGCTCTTTAGAAGTATTATTATGAGTGCCAGAAAATATTTTCTGCTATAGGCCAAGGAGAGGGAAAGACCCTTAATCTCTTCAGGGGAGAAGGAGTTGTTTAAACAAAGTCTCTGACTCAGAGCTATAGGGAAGAGAGCAATCTACAGTGACAGACCTCCTAATCCCTGGTTTTAATTTGATTCATCACTTCCTTAACTATGACTGTGAAACCACTGGGGCAAAAAGTGCTTGTTCCACTTCGTGCTGTTACTCTTTAACATGAATAAGGTGAGCAGGATGTGAACAGTGCCATTATAATGTGGCATAGATGCCATTTGCGTATATAATATTTAAATCCAGACCCAAATTCTGCCTCAGTATATGCTAAGGTTCTCATTCAATGGTGGAAATCTACTCCACAATTGCTTAGTTACTATGTACTTTAAATGGGAAGTAAATCAGAAAACTTTGTTGCATAGAAAGAGTGCGGTTTTTTATTTGCTGTGTACAGCAGAATCCAGCAAGGTGCCGAGTATCTCCAAGCCAGGTCTGCAGTCTATCAGCCCCCAGTAAGTCCAGCAGAGATGGCAGGTGCTGACCTCTTCCTAGAAAATACTCTGTATCATCCAGAATACTGACTGAATGGAAAAGGCAAGCATCCAGTGGCTCATTTGATGTCCCTAAGCAGTTTGCTGCAAGATTAATTTCAAGATTTAATGAAAATAAGTGGTAATGATCTAATGGGGTTTTTAATTAGAAAATGTACAGTCCTTCAGCACATTCCACTCAAGTCCTGGGCCACTGAAAAGCAAATCAGAACAATCACTTGTTAATACAGAGATACTCATTCTGATTATTCTAGGAAATTGTAGAGCTTCATACTGCATACAGTAAACACTGTATCACAATTTTTCTAGGCATTTGTGGCCAAATACTGTAAATGCACACAGGACATGTATAGCAATGCTATAATCATTACGCCTACATCTAATGACACCTGTCATTAATATCAGGAAATAGCCCACTAAAAAAATATATGTGTGTGTACAATACTTGTGCATCTGCTAATATGACTGATCAAGGGTACTGGCTGGATCCTGATTCCTTGTTCTCCACATGTAACTTCTGTTTACTTCAGAGCTGTTTACTTGGGAACTGTTTTCTGTGGTAGATTCCTCCGAGCACAAGGTGTTATATCCACTTACTCTAGAAGTAAAATCTACCCATGCTCTCACGTGCTTTTTCTCAAGATGCTCTCTCTCACTTTCTCAGCTTGAATGATTCACATTAGAAACATTGCCCTTACGGTTTCTTCTTCATGCTTTTCATTTCTTTTGCTGTTACGCTGTTCAGAGGATGCAAAGAGGTTAAGAGTGTTTGTGCTTATTAGATTTAACCATACAGAACAATATTGCTTGCTAATAAAGATCCCAGACAACTCTGAAGTGTAAGATTATTTCTGGGATTTACTGTTAAAAACCCTAATCCCTTTCTCTTTGGTAGCTCTACGCTAACCTAAAGTTCCACAATGAGTATTTTCAAGTTCTTAAAATTTTACAGCCTGGTAAACTCTCTGATAGATTCTTTATCACCTTGGGTAAACTAGAAAGTTTGTTTTCATGAGACAAAAAGGTATTGAGTGTGTTTAATGGAGTTTCACAACAAACAAACAAAAATAAATTTAGTAATAAAATACAAAACAAAGAAGAGAAGAAATATGAAAATGAAAACAGGCTTCAAGGACACCATTTTAACACTTTTAGGAAAAAGATGCTTCTAATCTCCTCTTTCTAAATGCAACATTTTTATTAAAGACTGAAAAATAAATATGCAGCTATATAACATACCTCATAAAACTGATTTTCATGGCTGTGTAGAAAACAGAGATCAATGTATGGAGTGTAGACAGTCCTGGTGTCTGAATAACCTCCTCTAAAACAAAGTTCAAAGCAGTATGAAAGAGACAGACCACTCTCAAGAACGATGAGGACAAAGTGTCATGTGATGTTGTATGGCTTGAAATATGCCTAACTGTAAATGAAACCATTAACCAGAAGCTTTCATGCAAGAAAACATCTACAGTTACAATCTATATATAGTCTGAGCTCTACCTTTGTTTCCTTTTTACCAGGAAATACTTTTTATCTGCTATTTTATATAGACAGCACAATAGCTGATTAATATTTAATGCAGCATGAACCCTTTAATGATGATAGACTTTATCTTGTGCACTTGGACTCTCATGCTGCAGAAGATTCCCTTTGATTTTCTCTGCATGACAGGGTTCTAGAAAAATAAGTGAGAATCTCTGTTTTTCTTGAAAGAGTAGTTTTAGCTGACTGCCCTGTCAAAACAGGGCTTGAAAATGTAAACAAATACACAGTAGGCTATTTCTGTTACTGCATTTTTCTTACAGATGGCTGGAGAACAGGGGAATAGGCCAATAAATGACTTATACACAAATATGTACAAATGAATGCACACAAGCTCTTTAGCCAGAAACCAGTTACATTTGCAGTTAACCTAAAGTAATCTTCCTGGTTACTTCTCTAAATCTGTAGGCTGGATCTTTGCTTTGTGGACAAGAATAGGTTACATTTTTGTGGGGGAGGATGGACATGTTTTGCAGGCTCAGACAGGCTCTGAATACTAACTCACGGGTGCAACCTATATATACATTTTGCAAGACTATTTTTTTCTATCCATTTGTGGGCAAAATTCTGTTCTCTTCTTATTCATCATAGCACACTCTGCAGTGTTTCTGAAGACTTGGATTTGATATTTTGTTCCTGTGGGGACAGGATTGCTATGGCGGACCAGTGAATCTTTGGGAAAAGGACAGTCATATCAGAATATTTCTCTTTAGGCTGATGATGAGGGACGTATCTTGATCCTGGTAGAACGTTGTGTCATTAATGCTACTTAAACAGTACTGTTAAAATTTCTGAAATGGAAAAACTATCATCTTTAAATAGTGTAAATTGAAGTTACTTGTGATGTCTTAATTTTTTTCTGTGTTACTTTATGGATTATGTAAGGTCTGAAAAGATTGTATTTATATTATATATTATGTATCTTTATATTATATATATTAATATTTCTCTTAACTAAATATCAATAACATGGAAGTAATTCCCATGCTGTCAACATCAATGTAAAGCCATCAAAACAAAGTCATGGTCTGTAAACAAGGACTTCAGTTCTTTCCATTCAGGAATGGTATAAGGGCTCCCCTGATTCAGAGCTTCTCAGTAAATTATTTCTCTCTTCATCTTGCTATCTTTTGCAGCTTTATGGTTTTCTTCACAAGCCTTCATAAGGCCTGATGCTCCTCGCCATTTTACATCCCTGCATCCCCAGGGCTACTCACTGAGCATGTCAGATACTGTAATATTTCCTTTGCTACTGCTGGCAACCCCAAAACATGCCTGTGCATGAAGGTTATTTTTCATGTTTAATGAGGTGCTGTGATTATACTGGAATTTCTAGTGTTTGCCATGATGTTAAAGAGTCACCTTGTCTGACATTGTAAATGAACTGTATTTGCAAAGTAAATATTTTCTCAAAGGTTTCAGTTCCCAAAGAGCAAATTTGAAGCTGCCTAGTGTTCAGATGTACTTGAATGTAATTTATATGATTGCTCACTGAACCATGTGCACTATTCTGCAACATTCTTCAAACTGAGACCCAAAATTTTAGCTTCTGCCGTGTGTCTTGACTAAGCCACATAATTATAGTCATCTAGGTGACACTTGATAACTATGACATTTATCTCATTACATAGTAATCGTGACTATAAACATTGCATTCTGTGCATGTACCAGTCAGTCGACATTCAACAGGTCTCTGGAGTATAAAGTTTGCCACTTAGTAAAAAGAGCATTATGGAGATGAGAGCATTGGACTGGGTTATATGAGAACTACATCCAAATCCCGAGCATTGATTAGCCTTGGGGCAGGAGGGTGCAGCTGGCTACTGTTCAGGGAGCCCACACAAAGGGTACAAGTGGAGGGTGTTGGTCCATGCAAAGAGGTGAGCTTTATCCAAATCATCTCATTTCTCCACCTGTCAAATGAGGAAAAGTAATAGCATTGTTCACAGTGGCACTGTGAAATAAAGGCAGTTGTTGCTCGTAAGGTACTTGGAAATCCTCTGATTGAAGATACTGTGGAAGTGCAAATTATTTATTATGTCTACAAATTGTATGTACCTGTGGTCTTGGCTTGCACAGAATAAATGATGTGTTACTAGCACAGGCCAATTAACCGATTTTAAAGGTGTAAAAGAGACAAGGCAAGCTGCCTTTAATGTATGCCTGATTTTGCTCTCTGCTTTCAAATGGGTGGGTGATGTGACCCTGTAACCTTTTATCTCTCTAAGGTATCGGTCTTGTTAACCTTTTTTCTTAAAGCATTTAGGGCTGGAAACTATCTTTTTTTGAGAGACAATCTACTCTCTCATTCTATTATTTTCTTTATGAAAAAGACTTGATTATAAAAATAGTAAGAGTTTTATTGTATTAGTAAGTGGTACATTACTTTTTCCCCTATTTAAAATCCAATTAAAAGTACTTGGTTCCATGTTTTTGTAACTTTGGCCCTTGCCCTGAAAGTCACTGGCTTACCATTGAATCTATTTTGTAATTACTGGGCTTGTTAAAAAAAGAAAGACTAATTTTCTGCTGCAAAAATAATTCAATAAAACTTTTAAAACTGTGGCAATGAAGTATAACCACCGTTTTCACTCTGATTAGGCCTGTCTACAGATTACCAGTATAAATCCGTTCCCCTCCTAGACTGCAAAATGACCTTTGGTAGTTACTCGGTTTTGTTTGTGAAGAAACCCTTGTCAACATCTCTCTGGAAGCCCAGGCAGCTCTTAAATTCCTTTGGGCAAATGTCAACAGGTGCATCTTCCAGCTTTAAAATTTGCTGTACATGGTACAGATTACTTTGGTGTTGGTAAACTAATCATCACTGGGAAAGAGACTTTCTGTTAACCCAGTTCCACCTGATTAAAAACAGTTTTTCATATAAGACCTTTTAAAGAAATTTTCCTCCATGTGTAGGTAAAAAGAAGTCCTATAATCTGGGTAAGCTTAGCTGTAGAAGAAGGGATAGCGGGTCCTGTTTGCCAAATGAGTTTCTTTCCTTCACACAGTGCAGACTTTTCCTTAGAAACATGTCGTCATCAATTAATATAAATTGTGACCTGCCATTTTTCACCTAAGACACAATAACATATCCCTACTTGCAGTAAGGCTGTAGAGATGCCTGGAGCATGGCTTCTTCCAGGATCTTGTTACTGAGTGGGGAACAAGCAAGTTGTCAAACATCATAAAATAAGTAGCCATAAGAGCCATTAGAGGGGGAATGTAGACATTGCTGAGGGCAGCGAAAACAGGGGCACTCAGGTGACACATGCTCAGAGTGTGAATGGGACCAGGACGGAAGGTGGTACGCACATTTGAATGGTAGCTGCCATTCCACTGTCTCTGTAAATTGCCCTCTTAATAGTCAACTTGGGAGTGGCTGGTTTTATTTTGGCAAGCATGGAGTCCCCTCCTTTCACTCCCTAGTACATGGCACAAGTAACTGCAAACCAAAGAAAACAAACAGCATACTACAGTTAGGCAGAAGACATTTCTTAAGCAGAGTCCTTCCACTTACCAGCCTTGGCAAAGAGCCTCAGTACATATTTCGTATCATGACTCCATACATGAAAGACTGACAGAAATGGATATTCTGTTTAAAGATAGTATCAGCATTCCTTGGGTAGGTTCTAAATCTTAAAAAGCAACTCAGCATGTTGTTTGCTGAATTATGCTGTCTATTCATGTGTTTCAACACAGAGTAGACCTTGAAAACACAAATTGTTTATTTGTAAGGTGGTTTAGGCATTTACATGCTTCACGGAAAGGGTAAACTTGACAAGGATATACTCTTTAATATGTTTGAATTGTAACACTATTAAATTATTTTTAAAGGGACTAGAGAAGACCCAGAGGCCCCAGGACCCTCTGGATTTTTAAGCCTCTGATACCCATTACTAAGTACCACCAGTGCTGCCTTTTTTTTCATACTTATATCTAGATAACTACTGAAATTAAAGAGAGTGAAAAACAAAGGGGAGAGAAGGATGTCTGTAGTTCTGAAACATCGCCTGTTTCTCCTTCCTTCCTTCCTTC
>NW_008795926.1:427809-431479 GCF_000699145.1 Aptenodytes forsteri
CCCTCCCTCCCTTCCTTCCTTCCTTCCTTCCTTCTTTCACACAGCTATCATTTTCAGAGCACTACTAGGGAAACTGCAGTTCAGTTTCTGGCGTGCAGCAGAAGGCAGTGGACAGACAGCCACTGGAGGAGTGTCAGAGTATCTAAGCCCACATTGCCATGGTTGCAGATCTTGTCTGCCTTCCTGCTTCTGGCAGATGTGCAACTCCATCTCTCTGTCCAAGTTTTGCTGTCAGCTTGAGGATTCAGCAGTTCCTGGGCATTTCAGTTGTAATAAAGTTGTGAGAGGGCTGACTATAACAGACTCATCTTCACCTATTGATCCCTAAACATGCAATAAGGATTGAGGCTACCAAAGGTTGTATTTCCATTCCTTGACGCAGAACAGTGTCCAGTGAACCCACTAGATACTGTTACACAGACCTCCAAAGTCTTTTTTTTGCTCTTGTTTCCCAGTAGACTACAGCCTTTTGTCCCTTTCTTCTGGGAAATCTGTCTTAGTGCTTTTTCTGTCTCCAGGATCAGGGCACATGGGATTTCTTCTCACAAAGTGATTTGTGCAAGTTAAGAGCTAGCCCTGGCACCAACATGTCTAAACACTCTTTAGTTTCCTTGACTTTTCTCATCATTTAGATTATGCAAATTCAGGTTCCACAGACTTTCTTTAGAACCACAAATTTATGCAAATATTTTTCTCTTTCTGGGAGTTAGTTGTTTGGTTTTAGTGTCCATCTTTCTCAGATTTTCCATTCGTCTTTTGCAATTCATCGTGAGAACTTCTTGGGGCTGCCTTGTAATCATTAAATGTATTGCTATAGCCACTAGACAAATACCACTACAAGCAAAAGCAAATCCAAATGCTAATCCAGTGTGCAACCTTAGGATGTTAGTACTGGTTTTTAAGAGTACCTCAGCACTTCAGAGATGTAGTAAAACTTTTGGGGGATTTTGGGTTGTTTGTTTAAGTGCTTTTTTTAGGAAGGGCTCCCACATATTCTTCCTGTGGGGTAAGAGTGGAGTGTTTGAGCATTTGACAGTTTAAACAAAGCTCCTGCCTCATTGTGGAGAAGGCAGGCAGCAGCACTTAGCAAGCACAGACAATAATAACGTTTTCTGCATAGCTCTTATTTTGCTGTAGAAAAGTTGACTCAGTGATTTCACTGCTTAAGATGCCAACATGGGAAACCCTAAGAAGTGGGTCTAAATACTTTTCCCTCTTTGTGTTTTATGCCCCACCAGGACTATATTAGCCTCAGGAACCTGTTGTCCGTACAGAGACAATATAACAATATCTATTATACTGCAGAGGGAGCAAACCTCAAATGGAGGCTTTAATGAGCCTCGTTCATACTTTACTGGAGGCAAGAAAATCCCTGCAGAAGTTTCTGGAATTGGGTGCTTTCTTATTCATGTATGTCCCTGCAGTACTGAATAGTAGAAATGTCTTTTAATTATGGAATTTGGTGCTGTTTTTTGCTTCTTTCTGTGGTAACAGATTAGGAGGTTCTCAAGGGCACTTGTAGAAATTATACACTGAAATTTCCACTAACATTTCCTAAGGGGATATGGCCAGCAGGGACAGACCCCTTATTTATCTCCTAGTGCACATGTTGTTTCAAGTGGAGGGAGGAACAAAGAGAAAGAAAGAACTAGATCATTCACATTTGCCATGAAATGGCTAAATCTCACCTTCTCGAAAGACTCTCTAGAGAAATTGAGCCACAGATGCCCTAGTAACCATCTGCCATCAAGTACTGGATAACTTGCAGAAGTGGTGAGTACTCGCAGATATTTTTGCCACCAGGAACTAAGGAAATGTTGAGCACTCTCTACTGCTAGGAAAATCAATGAGATCTGTATTGTGCACCTTGTAACATGCTCTAGCAAAGCTAATGCTTTTGAGAAAGTCAGCTCCTCCCTCATTTAAAATGGACACCTACAATTAATGCACTCTTCTGAACACTTTGATTTCACCATGACCTATCTCTCCCCATCTAAGACAAGGAAAATAACAAGAGTTCATCTGATGGAGATTATAAGGATAAAGGCAGTACTTACAAAGCTCTTGGATAACGTAGTGAGGAGAATTATAGAAAAATCTATGAGGAAAATAATGATGCTACACTGAGCACAAGGATTGACTGGCATATAATAAAAAGCAAGGTTGGTGACTACGAATTCAGAGATTGCAGTCAAGCCTGTGAACTGAAGAAGATAGGATGTTACAAGGGGAGAAACTGTATAGGATTATAATGTCAGAAACTATGTAAAGGCAGAGTGATTGTCCTTTTATCCTGTTGACACCTTACTGTGGTCAGCAAGAAAGAATTGCTTCAGATCTCAAGAAGCTCTGGCTTTGGACCGGGGGGGTCAAGCCAGGGATGCCAAATGAGCTTATCTAAGTGAGATGGCAACATGTGGTGTCACTGGAGGGCCCATGGACTGCTGTTTCACCATGCATGGAAAATAGTGCTGAAACCTTGACCTCACAGAGAAATTTCAAACCTTTGTCTTTGTCTTTTGGTGAAGGTATCTGGGCAGGATGTGTATGTGTATGACCACTGCAGATGGACCATGAACTTGAAATTTATTTGGGAAATTTTGGGAGTCTTTGGGATTGATTCAACCACTTTGTGTTTGACTCAGTAAAAAAGAGGGAAAAATAACCCTTCCTGCTTATAAGATTCACTCTTAAATGTCAGCAATAGTTTAGACATGAAAGCACATATAAATTGTTTGTTTATATGCAACTTACAACAAAAAAAGCTTTTGAAACAGCAGTAAGGGGAGGCAAACAAGACAGAGTGCCCTGCCTGCATCAGCTTTTCCTCCTGGCATCAGCAGAGTTCAACAGAATTGCCTTTCTGAGTATCAGCAGCAAAAGAAGCCAAGCCACAATTTTGTTAGGGTAGGTGGAAAAAGTAATTTACAGCCTTTAGTGATGCATATTTTATCACATGCTGGGGAGAAGCTGCAGTAGCCCCATAGCACTGTGATGCATAAAAAGATTCATTTAATAAGTCCCAAAAATAAAATAGAGCTAATTAAAACTCTGGTATAAACGTCATGCTGCAAATTTTAGTCAGAATGAAAGATCAAGTAGAAGTTTTAAATAGAAGTTAAATATTCCAAAAATATATTTGATGGTACTGAGGAGACAGGTGTGTTTCATACATAGTGAAAATAGCATGTGTGGTGGGTCGACCCTGGTTGGACGCCAGGTGCCCACCAAGCCGCACTATCACTCCCCTCCTCAGCGGGGCAGGGGAGAGAAAATATAACGAAAGGTTTGTGGGACGAGATAAGGACAGGGAGATCACTCACCAATTACCGTCACAGGCAAAACAGACTCGACCTGGGGAAATTAGTTTAATTTATTACCAATCAAATCAGAGTAAGGTAATGAGAAATAAAACTAAATCTTAAAACACCTTCCCCCCGACCCCTCCCTTCTTTCTGGGCTCAACTTCACTCCCTTTCACTCACTTTCTCTACCTCCTCCTCCCCAGCAGCACAGGGGGACGGGGAATGGGGGTTGCGGTCAGTTCATCACACGTTGTCTCTGCTGCTCCTTCTTCCTCAGGGGGAGGACTCCTCACACTCTTCCCCTGCTCCAGCGGCAGCGTGGGGTCCCTCCCACGGGAGACAGTCCTCAATGACCCTCTCACATG
>NW_008795926.1:431608-449449 GCF_000699145.1 Aptenodytes forsteri
CACGGGGTCACAGCCTCCTTCAGGCATCCACCTGCTCCAGCACGGGGTCCTTCACAGGCTGCAGGTGGATATCTCCTCCACCATTAACCTCCATGGGCTGCAGGGGGATGGCCTGCCTCACCATGGTCTTCACCATGGGCTGCAGGGGAATCTCTGCTCCTAGAACACCTTCTCTCTGCTCCTGGAACACCTTCTCCCCCTCCTTCTCCATTAGTGTCTGCACCGTTGTTTCTCACATATTCCCACTCCTCTCCTCTGGCTCCTGTTGTTCCACCCCAGCAGGTTTTTTCCCTCCTTCTTAAATGTTATCCCAGAGGTGCTACCACTGTCACTGATGGGCTTGGCCTTGGCCAGCGGTGGGTCCATCTTGGAGCTGGCTGGCATTGGCTCTATTGGACAAGGATGAAGCTTCTAGCAGCTTCTCATAGAAGCCACCTCTGTAGCCTCCCTGCTACCAAAACCTTGCCATGCAAACCCATTACAGAATGGTATTTGGAGGGGGCATAGATTTATTGAGCTCAGGGCAGAGGAGCAGGCTGTGTTTCATGCTCAGGGTACTGAACTCGCATTAGAATAGAGTTTCCCAGTCATCATCTTCCACAAACATTCACAAAGGCTTTTTGTTGTCCCTTCTGCAGTTCACAGGCTACACTTCTGGTCTTTCACAGGCACATATGCAAGGAGCAGCTCCCCCACAATTCCCCTGTTGTATTCCAGACTGCAGTACCTCCCATACAGGAGATGTTAACATACCATTTTCCCCGGGAAGGAAGTAGGGGCGGAAGAGCAACAGTGATTGCAGGAGATAGAGTGTAATTCATTTTTCAGGGGTCATGCTACCAATACTGCCATTTACCTCACCAAGTCATAATGCCACAAGCCTTTCAGCTTTCTGAATCTATTATTTCAAAAACTGTAACTGCTCATGTTTTTCTGAGGCTGAGATTTGTCCTTTGGAGGGGTGCATTAAAGTGCAATTCCTTTGATACACACATACAATGCCTACTTGAAGTAAAAGGAGAAGAAAAACAGGAAAGTCCAAAGTGTGATGGTGTCCACATTCCCCTTCTATATGTGTAAAATTGTCTGTGTGGGACAAACCGACATATTGACATGGAAATCTGATAAATGAAACTAAGGAGAATTGGGAGAGGAGAGGCGAGGCGAGGCAAGGCGAGGCAAGGAAAGGAAAGGAAAGGGGAAAGGAAAGGATTTTAGGAAAGGAATTTATGTCCAAGTAATGCTGCTTGAGAGCTTCACAAATATACAGAGGAAACAATAGACCCCAAGGTTTTATTATATGGATGAAATATTCTTTCATTAATTGAATTTCAGGCAGTCTGGCCTATTTTTGAACCATTTAAAGTAAATTTTATGGTTTCAAGTACTTTTTCTGCTTAGAGAACTCAAAACCAGCTGTAATTTTTTTAATAGCATTTGCAGTCGATTTTTCCCAAATGGAAATGAATTAGTTTTCCCCATTTGGAAAATATATAACACTAGATCAGGTTCTTTCATTTATAAAAGCAGATATCATTCATGTTTTTAATGTTACTTCTTTCTTTATATTATGTATGGAACTACTGAAGGTTCCTTGAACTGAGTCATGGCCTTTTAATAGGTAATTTCTGACACAGTCAATCCTAATGAATTAATAAAGATCAGTGTAGTTTACTGTTATCAGTGCTTTAAAATGATCCTGGCAATATTCTTCCTCCTAAATGCTTCATTAGTACTGTTGTATCTTCATGTGCCAGTGGTCATCAGACATTATCCCTGGGCCTGGAGATAAAAGAAATGCTTAGTGAGAGAATTCAGAGTTTTTAGTAAGATGTCCAATATAAATTTAAGGTATTAATTAGTGAAATTCATCACTTCTCACTCAGCATTGCATGTGGTTTTTTACCCAGGCTTTTTTGTTGTCACTTTTCTGCCATCACTTAACATGGGTTTAAAATGCATTTGTTGTCTTGCCTGTAATCAAAATGTTTACATCTATTTGGAATCTACTTTTAGAAATACTAATCTCATATGAAAGATCAAAACATCATTGACAGAATATGCCAAAATGGTTTCTTTCATGAGTTTCCTCTGGATTACCCCTCCAGAGATTGAAACCTTCATCAGTACCAAAGGAAGAGGGAATTGCTTCCTTTGCATAATATTTGCATACAAGCCCTGTGTTCATACCTGACTTCAAAAGGTGCCTTTACAACCCCTGTCTCAAAGGGATTTTGTCTGGCTCCATGTGGGAATGAAACCCCTCCTACAGGGAAACATAGCTGCACAGAAAAGGAGGGAGCACAGCTAGCCCCTTCCCCACAGAAAATGACTGGGATGCTGAGAGCACTTGCCCTGCCCAGCCACACAGACAAACATTCAGATCAACATTACTGTTCAGAGACAGGGAGAAGGGCAGGAAGATGCTGGAAAGAAAAAGTTCTCTGTGCCTGTTCATCGTAGCATGCTGACTAACATTTTATTTGGCTTGAGCCTATTGTGCAGTATTTACAGAGCATGAGGAAGACACTGCCCACCTGAGTCCAAGTGTTGTTCTAGGATACCCTCATTGAACTCAATGTAAATGAAGTAATGACTTAGAAGGTCCATTTGATATTGTGTTAGTTTATAATATAGGAAATGAAAATGTTACATTTTCAACTTTATAAACATTTTAGGGAACCATCTATCAAGTGCAAGCTGGCAAATTGTTTGGCTCAGCATGCGAGAGCAATGAGTTTATCTCAGCATCAGTGATTGAATTGGTGGTTTGGGACTGATTAGTTTGAGCAATCTGTTTGCAGATTTGAATGAAATAAGTGATTTGTGACTTAGGGAGAGGGAGCAAAATCAATAATGCAATTCCCTACAGCAAAAAATAAGTTAACACGGAGGCAGTGAACTTATCCTAGACTTACTTTACCAGCGTATACAATGGCAGAAAAAACATTAATAAAGCCCAGGTGACTGCTGTATTTCAAAATAAAATCCAAAATAACTATTAAGGTATGTGACATCACGTTAAAGTGAGGTTTCTTGCTCAAACAGAGATGACACACAAGTCCTTCTTACATTCCAGTCAACAAATGCTGTGTTTTGGAGTGTGGCAAAACTCACTTGCCCTAGTTATTAATGAATGAGAACATCCTTGACAATGAGATTAAAATGTGAAAAAGGCAGTGATAAGGAAGAAGACATGTTAATTAATGGTATGTCTTCCTCAGAATATATTGCTTTTCTGCATCAGCATTATAAATAATTGAGTAACCTCTTGAGGCAATCATCCAGAGACTGTTTGTAAAAGCAGTAAATTTAAAAAAAAAAAAAAAAATCTGAATAAATGGCTATAGTAAGTGGAGTGGGAATGTGCAGTTATAAGCCAAAGGTCAGTAAAGCTTAATACAATGCAGGGTTCAGTACTTCTGTTGTACTTTACCAAAATTCATATCATTATTCTGTAGAGATTGGGTTTGCTAGGAGATTAAAGTACAGTTGACCTCCTCCTCCTTCCAACATTCAATTTTAGGTTTAAAATGCCAAAATGTAGTTGACTATTAGATAAAATTGCACTGTAAAGGGTATTAGCTGAGTCAAAGCTCACTTCCATGGCTTGCACACCAGTTATTTCCTTCATATTAACATATTGCATGTAACTTTTTCCTTCCAGATGTCAAAGGGTTAAATTATGCTTATACATAAAATGTCACCTCTGATACTCAGACAGCAGGGACTGTGACTTTGAATTACAGAAGAGGGTGCTATGCAGCAAGGCCAAAAATAACCCCTGAGACATCAAATGAGTTTGGAGGAGTTTAGGTAAGTGTGTATGTGTGACTGTGTGTGACTCTGTGTGTGTGTGTGTGTGTGTGTGTGTTTGATCTGAAAAAAGAAGGTCCATGCAACTGTTTTGCTTCTCATCATCCCCACTATTCATAATAACATTCCTTTTTGGTCAGCTTTCACTGAATTTGACAGACAGAAGAGGTCCTAAGGAAATGAAGTCCCCATACATTTAATACTTTGACAGCTAAGCAAAGAATTATAACCCTAATACTGGCACGACCAGTTCACCAGGAGAAAAGTAGGGAAAACAGCCATATCCATTTTGTCTGGCAGCTGCCTGCTGGCTGGGATGACTACTTGTAGTAGGATCTAGCCACAATCAGTGGTTGTCAAGCCCTCACTTGGTTGACATGTCAAGGAGGAGGAAGGAAGGGCCAGTGTGAGGGGATGTCTATGTGCTACGATGGGCATTAAGGAAGCCCAGATTACTGCAGTGAACATCTCATATGAGCCATGGAAAAGCTGAGATGGGAGTGAGTATAAGGGGTACAGGGACATTATGCTGTCTCTCCTGCAAACACTTCTTCATCCCTTCTTTTTTAATACAATATCAGTTTTGCTCTGTCATATTTTCCTTTATGAACTCTAACCATGGAGAAAGAGACAGTATTTCTACATGTGGAAAAATCCATTGAATTCATGGGTTAAGAAGATAGGGAACAGAAAAAAGACAGGAGGGTATAAGAAATGGTTTTCTAGGTGTTGCAGGCAGAAAACTGTAAATGTATGGCCACAGCTTTGTGGGAGAGAAGGAGGAAGAGAAGAATATCTTGGCATAGCAGTCCAGAAGATTAAGCAGCTCCCTTGCCAGTGCCAAAATAATGGAAAAGAGGCACGTGAGGGCAGAGAAGGTGAGAAAGCAAAGGCAGTAGCTTGTGCAACACAGTAGGAAAAAACTCTGGATGCTGTTGAATCCAGTTGAAGTGGAGACTTCCCTCTCTTGAGCATGTCTCAGATCTCTTCCACTGGAGCACAATGGAGTATCCACCTCCAAGAACTGTCATAGGAAATCTGGTAATCCTATTGCAGAAAAACCTCAACTGCTGTTACTACTATGTCCACTCACACTTGGGAACCATCCAGGAAAATGACACATGCTGAAAAAAAGCTTAGCAGCAGTTGTTTGCCAGCCTAAGAAAGAGACTCTTGAGCATTACAAAGGGATTGTTTTGCCTGCCTTTGTCATGTCCTGGAGAATCAATGATTTGAAAAGACCAAGACTTGTTTCAGTATCCTGAAGAGCTAAGGTGCTGTTGGTGACTTCAGTGTGGCAGCTGCATGTTTCACCTACACAAGATTGGTGTGCAAACAGCGCAGATAATTTAAGCAGAAGCCTTACAGGAGAGCAAAAAGGGAAAATGGGTAAGTGGCAACTGGTCCATTCAAGTACAAAAGCATGAGCTTGACTTTAGACACTCAGTTTCAGCATTGCTTAATTTACTGGAACGATTCACCTTCTTATAGATAAGCATATGCCTGTGTGTTTTGCTGCATGAAGTGTGTTTAAGCAATGCGTTGCATTCTCAGTTACCCCGTTTACACTGATTAAAATTATACATCATTTGAGTGAGACACAGCTTTAGCAAATGGAGAATAAACTGGAGCACAGTGAGAGTAAAAGCTTGTGAAGTTGATTTGTGTAGCAGTCAGCCAGTTTGCCCAGTATCTCTTGGAACACCCCGTGGCAAACCATAACAAAACTCAAATCATTGTAGGATATCTGGTTGCTGAAGTACTTTATCTGTCAAATGTTTCTGCAATACACCTCCCCATGTCTCAGGTGTCGCTTTGTTTTGGGGACATGTTAAAGAAAAGCTAATGAAGAGTTAAGAAATGCTTGTCTTCTATTCAGTCTGTTTTTCTTTCTGTTTTATTTCTTTCCAGTGTTTCTAGGGAGGTTTTTTTTGTTACTGTCTGCTGTGGTACGATTCCTGAATGCTAGCTGTTTTCAGCCACTTGGTTCAACTCCAGGAAGTCATGCTGAGTGAGTTACTGTAACATGTGAAAATGATGCGACAAGTATATTTTACACTCCCCTTGAATCAGATGGGTGAGTGCAAATTAAATTTTGCACTAACCTGCTCAAAACAGCACACAATTGGTATCTGAATGTTTAGGCTGATTGCAATATGACAAATACAGAAATTTCACCTATTTGAGCAATGCACAAATATAGCAACAGCATTTTTCGCCATTATCGAAAATCAGGGACTCTCAGCCACTCTGTTAGAATGATGTGAAGTTGAGCCTTTGAAGAATGCTACATAATACATATCACATTATACAAGTTTCAAAACCAGTCAGGGCCTATTACCAGATGGGCAGGAAGCAGAGATCTCCAAGGCATTTATTACCTAAGAGGATACAAGGCACTGTGACCTAGCAGTCTGAACATAAGGAATGGGGAATTTAGTTCTACTCTATCACTGATTAACTATATGCACTGAAATAACTTTTATTGCTTTTTTTCTTTGCCTCAGTTTCCCCTACAATGTTGGGCAATCATCTCTTGTCAATCTGTCAGCTGATAAAAACTGTAGGTCGCTGTTGTTTTTTTCCTGTCCTGTGTTAATTCTGCTTATCAGTGGTCCATCCAGTCTCGGAATCTCGCAATATGGTTTTTTGGCACTCTGAAAACAATTGTTTCTGAATGTAACCACCCAAATGACATTGTTGATAATCTATATGTAACCATTCATCCCGGTGTGGTCTTCCCAGTAGGAGAGCTTCTTCATCTACTGACAGTCCTCACCGCTACATGGCAGAAATGACCATGGAAAAGCCAATATGGAGAAGCTGGTAACAGCATCACCACCTCCTTCCCCCAGGGTCTGTTAAGTGAACTTCAAGTACGCCCAGAGATCCCTATGTGCAGAAACACATAGGCCTGCTTTGTGGCCTCCTCTTTAACTAGCTGATTATACCTGAATTCAGTCTTCCCTCCTTCTGGTAGCGCCATGCATTGGGAGGTGGCACAAATGCAGAACATCTCAGGGTCCACTTTGAACACCCCTGACTAGTCACACCAGCACCTGGGGCTTCTGCATTTCAGTGGAGCAGGCATTGCAGGCTGTGGGAATCTGCAGTATCAGACGGTTTCTCTTCAGGACAAACCTGTTAGGCAGCATTTGTTCTTTATCAGCATGCAACAAGGAACAGCTTCAGGGCTGAGACGAGCCCTGGGACACTGTGGAAGAGTGCTTTAGCTAGTGCTGTGGCATCATATGTGGGAGAAGGGAGACATTTTAAAAATGTTTGGTAAAGTTCCCCTCTCAAATGCAGGAAAACTCACGCTATATAGAGCAACTTCTAAATTTCATTCTCTTTCGCAAAACAGAAAGAGTGAAAAAAGCAGCCATGAAAAAAGATTGGTTGTAGCAGCAACCTCTAATTTTACCTTTGTACCTTTATGTTGCAGGAGACAACTGCAGCACACTACAGGGTTCATATAGGTCAATGCATCCTCTATTTCAAATGTCATGTTTGAATGCCCCAGGCCTAATTGTTGGTTCAGTTGTCATAAACCATGGGGAATGTTGACTGAAGGTCTCATGGCAAAGGAGGATAGAGGCATTGTGTTTTAAGTTGCCTAGGGCATACGGGACAAAGGCTTCCTTGTTTCAAGCAGAGTAAACTCATCAAGTCCACATTGTTTCAAATTGGGTTTTGCCCTGGGTTCAGAAATGGTTAGAATGAGTGAAAGCACAAAAAGGCAAGTGATTTACGACCCGGTGGGGAAAAGTTGCACTAAATGCAATAATAAATTGAGAAACAAAACATCTTTCTTTGATTATTTTTCTTCCATATTCGTCTATATGTGGTGACAGTTGTCATCACTGCTTTGTAAAGAGAGACTGAACTTTATCACTGTGTAGTTGGAGTGTAGGTTTTGTTTTTTGGGTGGAAGGGTTTGTTCTTTGGTTTTCTGGGTTTTTTTACTTTGTGAAAAGAAGAAAACAAAGCTGAAGAAATAACATAACATGACTGCTTGCATATTTCTTTTTTTTAATCAGGGAATAAAAAGACTCAAACAAACTCTGAATCCTGTAATGGAAAATAGAAAGTGTTTCACATTGTTCATTCGTGACTTTTTCTGCTGTAATTAAGCAGCTAATGCTCCAGATGGCTTAGTTTTCAAAATTAATACATTTCAGCTCTGCTGAACGCTTTATTTCAAAATGTGCAAAATACTAACCAGAAGCTTTTAGTAACTTCAGTTGTGAATGTCCCAAAACACTGGAGGCTTTGTGACATTTGCCACGTGGGGCAGGGATGTAGTGTCCCAAACTTTGCACTCTGTGTAGCACTGTGCCACTTGGCTCATGCAGTTCCCATGATCAGTTCCTGCCCAGCGGCCCCTCTGGTGCAGATTCAGCATTTCTCTCAGTTAGGCATTGCCTGTCCTCTTTGCATCAGTTTTCAGGGATGGACTGAGACTTTGGCAAAGGATACTTGAAGGGAGACATCTGTCCCTAAAACCCCAGTCAAAACGAGAGTCCTGCTTCTTGCTTGTGACAAATATGTGCAATACCACCAGCATCAGCATTAAAGCGATTTGCCACAGTTGCTTGTGGAGGTCAACCAAACTCAGTTTCCATTTGTTCTCTGTCTGTAGCAACCATCTGCTTGCTTTGGGAGGGAGTCTGCAGATACATGGCACGTTCTTATCATGCACACTCAGGCCTGAGGTGCAGCTAGCCTATTCTAGGACATACCAGAGGATTCGTGCTGCCTTGCATGCTTCTCTAGACCAAGTCCAGTCCAGCCATTAAGTTGAAATTTCTTTATCAGCAACTTAATGTGAGTCTGCAAAAGAAAATATTCCTCTGACTTTTCTGTGCAGCTTTTTCTTATGATGGCACGCATGAGCGAAAGTGCTGCTTAATGGATGATATGTTATTTCATGTTTTCTTGCTGTTGTTCCTGAGGATGAACTACTTTTACAAAAAACATTGCATTAAACTTGTAGAAGTCTTCAGGCATAATGAATATTTTTTTCACCTTCTGCACTGCTTCATTTTGCTGCATCGTTTGTTGGCAACCTCTGTCATGTAGTTCCAAACTTAAAATATCTCAGAAGTTTGAGCCTACTAAAAGGCACATTGCTTATATGTTCCAACATCTTTGCTAAAGGCAGGGCACTTAGTACTAAGGCCAGTGCAAAAATAAGCATTGCTTCTTCTGCAGAGCTTATGGTGTGAAAGGAAAGGCCTTTCAGGGGAGTGCAGGGAAGATTTGGAAAGCAAGGGCTAGCCCATAATATGGCTTTGGGAACGTTTCATGAATAAGATTAATTTTTAAGGCTATTAAAGATGTGACTGAAGTCCTCAATAACCTGATGGATCTGGCATCTTATATAGATACCCGGCACTGAACGGGGTGTGCTCCCTTTTTTGGGTCACAGAAGATATAGAGCATTATCATTGTTGCTAGTTTCTTAGAGTTAACTCTCCCATAGTGCTGGGACACAGCCAGTTGTTTGCATTCTCACATTCCTGAGTTGATAATACCAAATGTTTGCAAATACCTTGCATCAAAGAGAAAAATTCACTTTCTGGAATTGATTCTGGGCAGAGTCCAGCCTGTGCTCACCTTCCCTTGGCAGTGTCACTGCCTGGCTGCTCACTCACAGCCCCGAGCACAGCAGAGAAGATGCACAGCATCTTTGCTTTGTGTCAGTGCCCAGAGGCCTCCCAAGGCCACCAAAGCAATCTATATTTGTCTTTTCCTCGGCTCTCCCAGCGGCTGAAAGAAAGATGTTCTGCGAAGTGGTGTGTGAGGCCAGCATCACCTGAGGATTTCATTTTGCAGACAGAGCTCTCCGGGTTTGGATTTATGGTTCCCACATGCTGGTCTGTTAGCATGAAGCTGCTGCAACACAACCAATATTCTGGGTCACCGTTTGTGGCTTTTTGTACCTTTTTGCATCTTTTCAAATTAAGACTGTGCTCACTATTGGACTGAGCTGATTACACACCAGCTTGGGCTGCACCTTCTGGTTTTATTTCATATTTTCATGTGCAGGTCAGTCATAGCCCTTTTACCATATTTCCTCTGAAGTTGCATTCATAAAAGAGCTTTGAGTTTTATCCACCACCACCCCAACCACCTGTTTCTGCCTCTGAAAACAGGCTTATTGTAAATTATTCAAACCACAAATGAGAGCACAGGGAAAGGGATCGTTTGATTTACTGTAAGGCCACAGTGAGATTTCTTTCAAGCTCTGGTAAACAGGCTTCTCAATCTTAAAAAGTATCTCCAGGGCCAGGACCTCCGTTTACCCATTAGACTCTTAACCCACTTATGAAAGGCAGCACTTAAACAAAAACAATTCCTTTCTAAGGTCGTGGCCCTTCATGGTGGGCTTCACATCCCACACAAGGAATGGTCTGTGTGGTCAGTGCTTAGAGCTGTGGGGCACTGGGCAGTTGTGGAAACTGCGAGACTATGGGAGTAGTGTAGGAGTAACTTGCAGATTTAAGGAAGAAATAATAACTTCTAGTTGATGTTGGCAGCACTGAGAGTTGAGAGTGGGAGCAGAGAATGAAAAAGGCAGTTCTCTAAAGGATTCCCTTTTAAAGATGTCATTGGCAAGGGCTGCCAGAAGAAGAGTATCAGGGCCGTAGAGACTACGTCAGTAACAGCAGCAAGTGATACCAGGAGGCCCTGATAGTAGGCTGGGAGTTTCAATTGTGTAGTTCCTTCCAGCTGCTGTGGAAGATGTAGGAACCGAAATGCAGAAGGGACACTGTGTCGACACACCAGCAAGCCTGTACCACAGCATCACAGCAGCTCAGGAGGTTCCGGCTCCCAGACTCGCATCTCACTCGCTGTCCTTTGCTGTGTCTCACCATATTTATCACCTGCGCTTGTGAGATCAGGAGCAGGACCTGCCAGTTAGAGCAGGTGGTGGGAGGGGATGCCCGGGAGCTCTTCTGCACCCAGCCCACCCTTCTGGGTGTGCATTGTGTTGTGGTACTGTATGCTCAGTGAATGCCGTGATCACTTTCACATACTGCACTCTCTCTGTTTCACAGCATTTTCGTCCTCACTTGCCCTTGTTGTGCTGATAGGAGGACTGCTTCTAAAATCCTACACCTCCTGGGTGAATTCAAACAGTCCTGCCTGTGTTGATTTAAAAAAAAAAAAAAACAAAAACAAACAAACAAAAAAAAACCAGAGCAATTTCCTCCTTCAAACCAAATTAGGAACAGTCAGAGACAACCCTAGACATAGTGAACTGTTAAACTGTTGTGATATAATGTAAAACATTCTAGCTAGAAACATCCATTTAATTATTCCACTGGGGAGCTGAAACTCCAAATGTAGGAAGATTAGTTTCTAATTCAGGTCAAGCATAAAATAGTTGATTTTAAAGTACCTCACTCTTATTGCTAGCTTTTTTATTCTATAATATTCCTAGAATGATCTTCTATGTCTTTTTCTCTCTTCAACAGTTCTCTTTACCACTGAATTACCAATGAAGAACTAAAATCTCATATATTTACTGAAACTAAATCCAAAATAACCAAAGTGTGATAATATATAATGGCATTAAGCAATAATACATAGGATTTACTTTTATGGCTCTTTCACAGTGTCACTTTTTGTGAGCAATGCCACCATATCGAATTCACACTATTGAATGCTCTTTTACATATCTTGCAGTCAACGAAGTTACTGGGAAAGCGTCTTAACCATTTCAGATCTCTTGTGAGTCACTAAGATCTCTAAGCCTATCGCAGTTCACCCATCACCAATTAAAAGATAACCTAACTAACCCTGAGGTAGCTTGACCACCTTTGATATAGCAAAGATTAACAGAAGTGTCTACCAACTTTTCAGTACAGTTCAGGATTTAGAAAAATCTGGAGATCTGCTGCCTGGAATATAGAATTAAGTGTTTATTCCAGGCTGAATGACTGAGAGATTGAGTGATTTGTGTATTATTCTCTAGTTTGGTGGTTCTCAAAACAGTAAGTACACTTTAAAAAAAAAAATCATACGACAATCCTGTGTGTGAACATCCACTTCTTTCCCAGCCTTAATCTAGTGTGTGTTCAAAGGATTATTGTAAAAATATTCTTGTTTCTGAGCTATAAAAGTGAAACCCACAGGTGCTGTGCTGGATGATTTTTATTACTTTTTTAAAAATCTATTTCACATTTCTAGGAGATTTCACCACACTTAAGGCTTTGATTTATCATCTGTCTATTTCAACATTATATACTGATCATTATAACGTGGGGCTAAGAAGAAACAGTTAATATTCACAATAATGATAGCTTTGGGACAAGTTATTTAGGTGAGCCTAATATTAATTTTTTGAGTGTTCCGCCTTCACAGGCAATGCACAGCCCTCTGGCAGGTCTGGTGATCACCTGGCTCATCTCAGGTGAGCCTTAGAAAGGACCATGCCTGAAGGAGAGGCAGAGTTCTTCTTTGATCTTCTAAGCAGCGAGGAAGCTGCCATGCTCAACTCTAGTCTTAGAATGAAGCAGTGCCCTCACTGTGTGCTCGAGTTTTCAGTTGAATGTTTTGATGACTCAGACCCACTTCAAGGTCACCTAAGACCTGGAGGAACATGACTAAGCCTTGCTGTTGATCTGGGTACTTTTTCTGTGCCCTGTTTCTCTCTGGGTAGTTGATGAGCAGCAGGGAACAGTCTGGGTGTATTTACAAAATACAACAAAGTATGTGTTTAAGACCAGCAACTAAATCACACAGAAGAACTTAGTAGAGAATGAATTTCCACCCAACCTTTTTTTGTTTTTAATTCTTAATACAGAGTGGGAAGAAAAACTCAACATTCAGAAATGATCCATAAGGTTCATTTGGGAGGGAAAACTGGTTTGGTAAAAAAGCTGTGGTCACATTTCAATCCTCAAAATATTTGTATAAACATTGCAATATTTTAACATTACAGAAAGCCTTTTGAAAGTAAAAATAAATAAAATGGTGCAATATGCCATTTTGATATTTTTAAAACAATTCCGTTTCTAAAACAAATGCTAACCTATGAAATGCTGTTTGAAAGATGTCAGTTTTACTGAAATGCCTGTTTCTGGGGCAACCTTGTTTGATTTACACTTTCTGACCAGATTTTCTCTGCAGAACTTTCATGCTATTACCCTCTATTGCACTCTGCAGTCACAGCCTCTTCAGTACCTATTAGTCTCTTACCTTTCCTAAAGTGCTCTGTAGTAAGTCAAAGTAAATGGGTAGGGAGAAATGTCTTTAATATTTTACTGAGCAAACATGGTTATAGCCAGCCTCCTGTCACGCAGTCTTAGTTCTTGAAGTGTGTTTCGTTAATTCTTCAGTATGTCCTGTGATATCCTTTCTGATTGTCATAGGATAAAGTTCATTTCCTTCACACTTTTTTTTGGAGCTCTTTGAGGTGGTCTTCATTTTTGTTTCCAGATGTACCAACAGTTTTGTGCTTCTAAGCCAAATGTGGTTTAAATTTCCCTTCCATTCAGGAAATGAACAAAATAATCCATGGCTCTGCTTATGTAAAGCACATCATTTGTCTCCCAAGTGCTTGCAATAGAGTCAGGAAAAGCAACTGAGCACTGGCTGTCCTTAACAATGAAACTTTCTCATTTCCAGCCTAAGACCCATTATGGTGCTGGAGTCCATTCTCCAAAGTGACTTCAAAACATTTTATGTGTCATTGTGTCAGCCACGTCAGTTTATTAAGTTAAAAGACAACAGAGATATCTAAGGGAGGTGGAAACTGCTTTAGTGTTTCCTGCCCCTCGCAAACATCTGGTCCTGAAGCACAAAAGCAAATGTTATTTCATCTTAAAATTTAAAGATGTGTCTGGTCCCAAACCATGCCAGCATAGTTCTGCCCTCTCCAGACCACTGGCAGGGCACCCAGCTCCTGCCAAGTCTGTGGCAAGGAAGTACCAGGAGAAACGTTCTTCAGCTGGTCTGGGAGGGAAGGGTCTGGGGAGCTGCAGGATGTGAGAGGCCAGCCACCCCCAGGCTCCAGCATGAATCATCCTGCAGCTGCTGCGGCCTCACTAGCAGCCAACATTTGATGAGTTGTTTTCTAATCCAGTAACCTGGCAAACACTGTGTAACCTGTGTGAAACCCAGACAGTCCAGATCATACCTGAACATCAGGCAAACCTTTTTAATATTATTTTTTCCCCACATTTATATGAGCACCTTGTTCATAACTGATTGTTGTTTAGCTGGGCAGGGGGAACCTTAATCTTTCTAAAGCATGAACAAGCTGGTATCTTAGAAGAATATGTTCAAAGCTAGGTTTAGAGTTACTCACTGTGTGAGTCAATAAGCACTGTAGAAAAAGCAGATGATGATATATGTTGTCAAGTAAATTTAGTTTTTTTTCCTGTCATCCCATGCATGCACACATATACTCATTGTCCAGCATAGTTATCTGTTGCTGTTTTGGGTTTGTATGCTGGGAAAAGAGGTAGGAGATTTTTGTTTAAACAAAGAAAAAAACAATAAATCCTTGCCTTTTGGTCCAGTGATCTGAAGCTAAAACTGCTACAAATATACTACTCCACGTTTCAGATTAACATGAGAGCCCACACATAAGGAAAAAAAAATGTCCCTTCAAAGTCACCTGATTTTTGTAGCATTAAAACCTAAACTACTGTTATTGGCAGGGCCAGTGCTGATAATTTTTATTCTCATGGTTTATACCATGACTTAACCTAATCCATTATCTTTGGACTTACAAGTGTCCTGAACAGGTGGACAGACTATTCTGAACTGCCTCCAGACCTGGCAGGTATCTCTTCCAGCATGTGTGAGTTGCACCTAACACATACGTTTGGCACATTATTGTTATGAGTCTGATTTGGGAATCTGGTGAGCACTCCACTTCTTATTGAGAAAGAGCATCAAGACCTTAAGAAGCAATAAATGAAGAGGGCAGTAACAAAAATAAAACACTGCAGCATCCAGCATCTGGGGTAGAAGTTGCTGCTGCATTTTGAAATGCCCTTCTCTTCATGGCTGCCTGGGATGGGAGTGGCTAGAGAAGTTCTCCGACGCAGCTGAGGTCTCCATTATTCAAAACAGTTTAAAACATCTCCGTTCCTAATTTAATTCTGGAAAAATTAAAGAATGGATAGGAGTTCAGGACGTAATCTCTAACAGCCAAAATTACTCTAAAAACAAGTAAAAATTCAAACAGGTGGGATGTTCTTGTCCTGACTTTAACAGGCATCAGACAAACAGCCAAAATGAAATTTCTTGTAAGAGTAAAATTTTATGATCCAAGAAATGGAGATAATTAGCTAATAAAAATGTCAAGATTCATATGGTATACAAATTACTACGTTGTATGTGGTTTGAAAAGAAGAGCCTTTCATGTAAATCACTCTACGGCTTGTTGGCAATACCCCATTTCTCTCACCTATCACCTGTTCCTGGTCCTCACCTTACTTGAACACAAAGCTGAGGGGGCAAGGACTCGTGCTCATATGCTGATCAAATGGTCAGCATGCACCCAGTGCCCCCTTCACAGCAAGACCTATTGAGCATTTGCTAGTCCTCTTCACTACACTTGTTCAGGAGGTCAGGTCTCATCCTGCTCCCCATTTCCAGAGCAAACCATGTAACCAGCTTGTCTTAAAATAAACAGGCACAGTTGATTTAAATCATTATAGCTCTCAAACCTCAGTAATGGATAGACCTTCACAATGCAAAACTATACCTTGCTACAGCTTATTTCAGTGCATGTGACTCTGGACTATAAATGGTAAATTCAAATTATTCCATATTATTAAAATGCCTTATATCCTAATGAGTGACTTAGCCAGCCAGGTCAGAGAAAACAAATCTGAGCTTTTCTCTGAAAATTTTTGTTAGGGTAATAATATAGAAAGAAACAAGGATATGACTAATTCCTTCTAAACTATCCCAAAATATTTAGTGATCACAATATTTTAGCTTTGGACATAATTTTACAATGTGTGAAAGGGGAACCAGCATTAAGCATCTAACATATAAAAAAATCTTTCATGTAGTTGCAAGATATATACATTATTAGAACAACGTACTATATTCAAAATGATAAGGTAAATATAAACTGTAAGACTTGACTGCTTCTTAAACGAGATATATTTTAAAAGACCACTACTTCCAAAACTTAGAAAACAATCAAGTGGTTTAAAAACATACAGTCTTACGTAGCATATAGATTACCATAAAAGCAATCATAATCCAACATACTCACAGGTACTGTTTAATTAATTTTGAGTCTCATAAAATTGCCTTTTAAAAATCAACAAAATGGCTTTGACCTTCAGAAACATGGGGAATTGGCCATGCAAATCCCACCCAAGTCTCCTCAAAATTGCAGTCACATTCTGTGGGCTTTAGATCAATCTATGGTTTAAGTTTCTTCTTTTTAACTTTGCATATTTGATTTCACCATTTAACCAGCCACCCTTTTAAAAAGAGCTCATTAGGTGGCCAAATTGATTGACTGATCATTTCAATCTGTTTTGCACATGGTAAATTCTGGGTCAGATTGTTTTCTTTTAATTAGAGAAGTGGTAGGTATACTAGGCAGACTCTGTCTGAATATTAACGTAGGTTAATTGTACTCTGTATCAGTCCTCATTCTCTCAATGAAGTGGTAATATTCATTTGCTTCACCTCCACTCTGCACAGAGGCACATCACTTTCCTGTGCAGTTGCAAGTACATTGCATCTTTATCACTTTTGACAGGCTGCTTTCTCTACTGAGAGCACGTCTCAGACCACAGAAAACATCTGTCTGTTCACGAATACTCTGCAAGGAGATATGTGTGTGCCTTGTAATTTCTGGTCCTTGTTGATACAGAGCATTCTGTTCTGTGGAAAATTTCTTTCTCCATATCTTTACTTGTAAAATGCAGTCTATTTTCTTGGCCCATAGAAATGAATCTGTGAAAGCCAATAGCTTTTGTTTATTTCCACAAGTAACTACTTCCCCTGTCCACCCATATTCCTAAAATAACACAGAGGTAAGAAATACGTTAAGCTGCACTACTTTTTGTCCTATATACCATTCCTTCAGGTAAGAGCAAGCAAATTCCTTGAAAAGTTGACCTGAATTTTGGGTATCCCTGACAAGTTACATAGAAGTTGTACACATATGAAGGTCTAACTGTGTTTGGCACCCCTCTTACTCGTCACTATTATCCCTACTGGAACAAGTTAACCACAGGACCAAATAGCACTGTTTGTCTGCTGTCACCTGCCACAGACCTAGCTCTTCCCCAAAGACTGTAAGATGCACAATTTCAGGTATCCACCTCTGACCAACATCCCATAAAACACAAGTCATTTGAAACTTCTCTTAGAGATGTGCATTAGAAATACCCAATTACTCTGCCTACTAGTGATGGTGCTCTCAGCAATTCCAATCTTTAGTATCACAAGGCTCACAGGTAGGTATGGATTAATTATTTCTTTGCATATCATGCTGCTTTCAGCATTCCTGGCCCATAGATGCTTTAAACCAGTATAGGGAAGCAGAAAGACAGAGCCCATGTTAAGACTCTTCTTTTCCAATAAATGCTCATTCTGGTTATTACGAAAAATAACCAATTGATCTCGTTAGGTCATACAGAGAGGAAATGAGAAAGGCAAAAGCCCAGCTAGAACACAATCTGGCCGCTGTCATTAAAGACAACAAAAAAAGCTTTTACAAATATATTAATGACAAGAAGAGAGCCAAGGAGAATCTCCATCCTTTATTGGATGCAGGGGGGAACATTGTCACTGAGGATGAGGAAAAGGCTGAGGTACTCAATGCCTTCTTTGCCTCAGTCTTTAACAGGCAGAGCAGTTATCCTCAGGGTACTCAGCCCCCCGAGCTGGAAGACGGGGACGGCGAGCAGGATGAACCCCCCATAATCCAAGAGGAAGCAGTCAATGACCTGCTACACCACCTGGACGCTCACAAGTCTATGGGGCCGGATGGGATCCACCCGAGAGTGCTGAGGGAGCTGGCGGAGG
>NW_008795926.1:450647-462900 GCF_000699145.1 Aptenodytes forsteri
AGGCTGCCCAGGGAAGTGGTTGAGTCCCCATCCCCGGAGGTATTTAAAAGACGAGTAGATGAGGCGCTTAGGGACATGGCTTAGTGGGTGGTGGTGTTGGGTCAACAGTTGGACTCGATGATCTTAGAGGTCTTTTCCAACCTCAATGATTCTATGATTCTATGATTCTATGCATAGTTTAGGAACCAGAAAGTTGCCCAATTTTTGTTAAACAATTGTGCAGTTTTGTACTGAGATAAAGACATGTCTGTGCTGACTGTTCCTGATCTTTTTCTGTTCTGTGTTACACACAAAGGATGGACTCCATCTAACTGTAAGTGTAAATAGTCATTTTTTTAACTATGGTTGACTTTTATATATCATAGCTTGTGGAGAAGCAAATAGAAAGTTTAATTAAAACAGAGCTCAGTCAGGTTGAACCTGCAACCTTTGAAATAAAAAGTAGGGCTGTTATCCGCTTGGCTATCTGTTCTCTAGGGGAATATATATATACATATATATATGGGAGTTTACTAGCTGCACTTTTGTTCCCTGAGTATAATAGAAATCTGGAGAGAATACAACATTAAAAATCACTTTAAAAATCAAACATAAGTAGTATTCAGTTCAAACAAAACCTATTCCCCAATTCATACGAAGATCTAAGTGCATAGAAAATTTAATGAAGGTTAGACTTGCAGTAATAGTCTGTTGTTTTGCTTGAACCAAAGATATTTGAATAGTTTTAAGGGCCAAATACTAACACCGTTCAGTACACCAGCTACTGATTTCAATGGAATCAAGGTTTGGCCCCTGATGCCCCATTTTGGCATTCTAATGAATTTATTGTTTGACTGCTTTGAAAAGTCTCTTCGCAGAGATCTGCTGCAAATATAATGGTTTGGTAATGTAGGGCCTTTTTTTTTCCTCTATGCTGTACTGGCTGTACTTTCAGCCATTGTGGAATAGAAATATTATTCAGCAAAAGAACCATATTAAAAATTATGGAGGGAAGTTAATTAAAAGTCAGCTGTAAATGCTGACTGCTAACAAAACTGACTCCTTACTTCATAACTCTATATGTAAACAAAATCTAATAAAAAATGAAGCTAATCCACTGTTTTATTTTATCAGAAGAAACTGATTTGAAAATGTATTACATACTTCTTTAACATTTAATCCATAAATATATGCAGAAGAATGGTACTAATAAATTGACTTTGGGATATAGGAGTGATTGAGTCTGTGCAAGCCCATCAAGGGACTAATGTTTAAGAGTTTGCCATTAAAGTTCACATCTGAATATGAATTATTCCTGGGATGTCAGACAATACTTAGGGCCTAGAAAAGAGTATACAACCATGTATATCCTGGCTTGTTTATGTGACCAATACATTTTTCCCCTGTGAGTGGTTTTGTTGCAGGTTGGTTTGTTGTTTTTTGCCTATGTGGATTATGTACTATTTCATTTTCCTAAGTTTTCTCTTGAAGATATAAGGATTTATGCTCCTGATGAACTGATGTTGACATACGTCTCTGATCCACATGGGTCATTTACCTACATTCCGTTTGTACACACATCTTCATCATGTGTGTTTGGGAATCTGAATTACTCAATTCAACTATTCTGTTCTCCAGATGTGAGATTCCTGGCACAGGTAATTGAAGTTGCTCAGTAGTTCAAGGTGAACTTACACTAATAAAAAAATGCCATAGGCATTCTTAATATCCAGAAACAGAGAATGGAGTCTGGCATTTTAATGGTTATCTGTGATGTCCCTCCCACCGCAAAAAATAATAAAAATGTTTCTTACCAAATGAAATCTGCCTGGGAAAAATTAAAGTGTTATGGATGGCCACAACAATGCTGGTTTGGACTACAAAGCCATGCCCTCTAGTCAGCAGAATAGCAGATACTCCATCAAGTATCATCTTGCCTACGTGGTATTCATGAAACTCCCTATTTAGTCGAGATCAGTCATAACTATGATGAGACAAATATGTGTTAAAGTTCAGTGTATGCTGGTGACTACTAATCTCAAGAAACCTCTCTGACATCGCATTGTATAGCCACATGTTTAACCAGACAATTTGACTTTCACATCAGGATCAGGTACAGCAGCAATGTGTGAATGGTTAAACAGTTCATTTTGCGCAAACTGGGGGCCAATGAGTGAATACACTCCCTGTCTCACTCTGCTATCTCCTTGAAAGAGAGAGTGATAGTATGCTACCATTACTATGAAAGTTTGTTCCAGGTGTTCTAGGAGAACATCTGTCCTAAGTCATCTATGTTTGCTGACTGACTGAGCAAGCTTAATGAAATGCTTTGTGTGTATGATAGCACTCTGCAATGTTATGCAGAAAAAGGGAAGAGACACCCAGTGGAAGAGCCAAACAAAGCCAAAATAGTTGTTGTGCTTTGCAGTGGATCAAGGATAGCTAGGCAAGGCTGCTGGTGCTTCTCATTTACATATACCATGAAGAAATTAAGCCATGGTGGATGAGTCTTGAAACATGAGGAAAGGAGCCACAGAACTGACATTAATGCGGTTTCAGGGGTTTAATAGCCCATGTCTCTGCAACAGCTCCATTGCAGCAGCCAGGCTATTCTCGCTATCTTTTTCTAAGAGGTGGATTTTATCTCTCTCAGTCTTCTCCCTTCAATCATTTGAAACGTAGCTAACTTGTCAGGACACTGATGAAATACGTTTCAGGCAGGCTGACAATGCCACCACTTGCAGCTGGACTAGTGGCCTTATTTTAACCTATCCTTTGTAATAGTAGCATTGTTGCTGGAAGCACTAGCACAGTTAGCAACAGAATTCCCACTCTCTCTACAGCTCTCCTGCAGAGCACTCAGCTGCAGTAGGCGGCAGAGCATAGACATGGATACTTTGTGTATTTTAAGTATATAGACAAGTATAGTACGTTCTTGACACACAGCATTGTCACCATTATAGTTCACATAGGGGACTTAAATTGCAGAAGAAGAACTCTTTTTTAATACTTCTTGAATGACAACACTCAGAAAATAAAGACTTAAAGTTATACATTCAACCTTTGCTGTCTGTAAGTGGGAGTATTTTGCAAAAAAGTAGTGGGTTGCTCTTGGAAGTAAATATTCCACAGTCCCAGGGCTGCAAAAGCAGGCCTCTCAGCAGTTAGGCCATTTATAGTTACTCTCTCCATTTTCTGCTATTAGTCTTCTTCTGTACCTCTGTCTCTCACTGGAATGGTCTTGGAGAATTTGTCGAAGCTTATAGCTTTTAGGTAAGGAAAAACATATCAAGGGAGAAAAATGCTGTGACTTTTGACTCCTGAAAGAGTGTGCTTCTACTACTAAATCTTAGCACCTATGAACATATACCTTTTAACGAGGAAAAAAAAGAAAAAAAAAAGGAAAGAAAAAGCACATGATCTTAGGCAGAAGGAGTTAGAATTATCAGAGCATGACTTTCTATAAGATGCTATGTTGAGCTTTTCAAGGCATGTTTGTGCAATGGGACAGCAATGTACTGCATATTCCTGGTACCATTGGGTGAAAATGAGAGAGAAAGCACCTTAGTAAGCATACAACTTAATAGTGCTTACAAAGACTCCCTAAACATTTGTGCAAGGTTCCCCCATAATTTTTAATACAGCCAAAATGACTAAGAAAAACATCTTGGGGAAAAAAGCAGCAGTGTGCAGAAGCCTCCTGATTAGCTGTAATTCTGAGGTAAATTACACATGTTTATGCAGGAGGTCAGTCACTTCTGTAGCAGAGAGAAGCTAAATATCTGGCTAGTCAAGCATAACAATTGTACCCTGAACACTTGGCAATAGATGGAATTCACCATTTGATAAAACTGTTTACTCTAATTCACTCGGTAGGAATAGCCAATGGTTAAGTGAGGCTATATCTCACAAGAGTATAATCTATGGAAATGTATGTAGTGTCCCATGAATACTAAACAAATTCATTATGATCAGCTGTATTTCCAATGAATCTGTAATGATGGAAACTTTAAATTAAATTGTCTCTCTTGATTTTTCAGTGTAATCAAGTTCATCAGCGCATTCCTTTTTTTTTCCTTTATATAAGGCATCAAACCCATGAGCTCGTCAACATATGAAAGCATGTTTAAGCAGCTCAGCCCAAGAACAGAACAGAGGAAAAGAGACAAAGGAGTCATTCTTCACATCATGGAGCACCAAATTCTTTATTGTAAAAACCACAGCGAAAAAAAGACAGGGATTAAGAAATACAGAACTAGATACCCATGCTAGAGAAACTGCAAGGGCTCGATTTCCTAATCTCTATTCTACAAAGGTATTGTAAGGCCTAAGAGAGATAAGATACCCCCGGACATTTGGATCAGTCAGGAGGATTTCTGAAAGACAATTGTTATGAAGACTAAGCCAGTTTCTTCCTGATGAGGCAAACTCCCAAACCATATGGTGACAGGAAAAACACATTTTTTCTACCTGTCCCTCAAACTCTTACCAGGAGCACCTCAGTGGTGGCATCAGAAGACTGCTTGCACCTGCACTGGTCAGAGAAGCATTTCCCTAGGCTGACACCAAAGTGTTTTTTTTCTTTGGGTGAACTACCTGCCAGGACATCAGGTTTCCAAGTGGAACACAACTTCTTTCATTTCTTCAGCATTACCATTGAGTCATCAGAGAAGCAGTAAATGATTGTTTTAACAACTGTCCCAGTATTGTAGGAAACCTTGGCTTCCTTCATTTATTAGTGACAGTCTCCTAGTGATACCGTCTTCCAAACAGTGCAGTTCTCCAGCTGCACCATTTGCTCTTATAGTGCTCAAAATCTGTATATAGTCACCAAAAGGGAGAGGCTACTGATTCTGCATGTATAACCGTTCTGAGTTTATACCTTCATATTTCCATGTTGCTCCCAGTAGACTAGTAGAACAGGCCCCTATCAACACTATTGCTTTTATCTGATACAGGGAATACGTATATGAACACCTCAAGCTCTAGTGTCTTATGTCTTTTTTAAACAGTACAGCCAGCTGGAATGTATATTTTCAAGCCAAAAGTTCCTCTGTACCTAGTAGAATTGTTGAAAAAGAGCCTTTACTGGCAGTAAATGGCAGCATTTATCAATTTAATTGTTTCAGTAAATCTGTATAATTTCAATATTTACCCCAGTGAATACTTTCTCAGCTTCTTTATTTCTCTGTCAGAAATTAGTTTGATTCCTGTATAAAAATTGATTTTATGCATCATTTAAAATACAGTATCTCACTTCAGTATATGTGAATTAGAATTAGCTGGACTTAGAATTAGTCAGGGAATAAGAGAAACTTGATGCCGTTATTGATGACAAGCGGTCTTGACAATTTTTAACTGGCCACAAATAAATTGCAGCATTCGTATCTATCCAGTAGGTCAAAGCACATGTATTTTGCTGTGTCAGCATTGGAAACAACCCTGTGAGCAGTCTTCCTGCATCAGAATTTTCATCTACGAAGAGACAGCGATGATAGTTAACTTTTTTTTTTTCACTAAATGAACTTAGTTTTCTCACAAGCATTCTTCAGTACGTGTGCAAGATACACAAAACTATAAACATGGATAAGTTAAATTCCTCTGAAAATGAAAAGGAATCTTTAAAGAACCTTTTCTCTTGCAACATTCATGTAGCTCTCTTACAGAGATGGAATTATCTTCCCTTTTTCCACCTATCTAGTTTCCTGTTCAATACAGATACACAGAACACCATTTATCATATCAAAACAGCCCTGAGGTCCATCTAACAGTGATGGTGATCAATGTCAGATGCTCCAGAGAGAGTTTTAGGCCAAAGCTGAATAAACTGTCCCTTGATCTCTGCTAATAGAGACTGACTAAAATCTTGAGGATCAAAGATAATATCCTTTTCAAAATTTTGTTGCCACTTTGAAGTTCAGTGAGTGACTCTACTGTTCAAATAATTCATCACCTCTTCAAAGTAAAGCAATACAAAATTCTGAAAAACTGTCCATATTTCATGCTACAAGGAGATGTCAAGTTAATTGCACAAACAAAAGGTTTCTAATGTGCTTGCCATATCACTGTAACCAACACCTGCTCTCTCCTAAGTTCACTGAACACCCTTCAAACACTCATACTCGTGTATCTTTGATTTGTTTTACTCTGTTGCACCTCCATAGCAGAACTAATAGGATAAAAATTGTTGCATGCATTGTGTGACCTTTCACTGTAGAGTGACTGCAGTAAACACATTTACAGGAAGTAGGAAATACAACAGCAGAGCAGAAATATGTTACTGCAAATATAAGCAGTTTCATAAAATTACTTCTCACTTTCTATTGCCCTGTGAAACACTTTTTCAACACAGTTAGATTCCTGCTCATCAGCATTTCACTGATGTGGGTGTATCTTCATTTTTACATGCTTTCTCAGTTCGGGCAGATGTATGTTTTTGGCAACACTATATTCATCTATTGAAGTCCATAAACATGTGGCAGCATAGCATTATCTAGGCTGTCTGTGCCTAACTCTGCACATAAGCCTGGATTTATTTTGCTGGCAGAGAAAATCTCCTTTTGATCATCTAAAGAAAGCAAAGCAAATCTTAACAGACTTAGCAGTTTCTATTAGCATTTATTAAAGGTCTTGTCCAATACCCACACAAATCAATAGCATTTTTTCCTTCTTTGGATATCAATAAGCATTTGGGTTAGTCCCCAATAAAGCTGTTCACCTTTTCTCAAAATTGTTAATTAATATATCACAGAGAATCAAAAGCACTTAGTAACGTTTACAGTGCTACACTATTAATATCTACAGCAGTGCCGTGGTGTACTTGACATGGCTCGAACATAATGGATGTTATAGAACATGTTCAACAAGCCTTAGATTATACCATGTTACACAACAAATATTCTTATTAATTAAAAAAAAAAAAAGCCTCATAAACCTTACTCAAGGTAACATGTTCAACAAGCCTTAGATTATACCATGTTACACAACAAATATTCATATTAATTAAAAAAAAAAAAAGGCTTCATAAACCTTACTCAAGGTTCTTTAGCATTTGCCATCTGGAGACATGCAAACAGTCTTATTGACGTGATTATTTGTTGCAGAGTCAAAGAAGTTGAATCTTTAAAATAGGTATATATATAATCAGTCACAACAAGAAAAGTATTTGGGAAGTTTTACGTGACAGAAGATGGAAAAGAGTATTATGTTTGACTAGTGGCAACTAACCCCTTTAAAATCGTAAACATCAAATGTCTGTTCAGATCATGATGGCACAAAAATGTAGTATGAACAAAAATACTAAAAATTAACTGAAAGGCAATTATATCATCTCTTTAGAAAATTTTGTGTTTGAGACTTCACTTGGCTTTACCTCCTTGAAAAGGTCTGCCACTAGAATATAAGAACCTTCCACAGGCACTTCTTTCAGACTAGATGTAGCTTTTTTTTTTTAATCAAAAATTCAGTGAACGCTTAAGGAAGAAATATTCAGAAAAAATGAGACTTGTTGTAAAAACGTCTCAAAGAAATTGAAGTGTTTTCAGGATGTGGTTGGTGAACCCATGACAGCCTAGGTATTTTGAAGGGATCCACAAAAGCTAGACAGTAAGGCAAGTATCCCCAAGTGAGGTGTCCCATAATCAGAGAAAAGGTCCCCTGAGTCTTGCCTTTCTCCTAACCTTCTGAAATGCCATAAAAACTCCCCCATTTTTGAAGAAACCCTACAAACACCAACTATTTATGGACCCACAACTATCTCCCAAAAGCTCTTGTTCAGTGTTTTCTGAATATTTCTGGAGGCAAAGTACTTGTCTGTTGGTGTAGTTCTTATTACTGTTATCTTTTTTTTTCCTTGACTGTCGTGTCATCTTGAAATTTAACTAGAAATTAACTATAAGTTTGCCAGATTGCTGACCTCTTATATTTTCTCCTCATTTAATAACGACAATTTCAGAAGGCAAGGAAAGAACAATTTTGCAAAATTGAGACATTCACCAAGAAGCTTCTGGCTTTGGTAAATAAGAGAAAATATCTTTGACATACTTAGAACCCATGACAATTTCTTAGCTGAAAGCAAGTTGACACTTGATTATATAAAAAGCAAAATAAAAGAATGTTGTTACAGCCTGATGTCAGTTTCTGTAGTGCTTCCCTGAAATGCATAAGAACAATGACTGGATGCAAAACCTACTTACAGAAAATGACAGCTATCTTGCCAATGTAACAGCTAAGGTAACGCCATGACAGATTAGCCAGCGATACTGGACTGATGCTTGAACTGAACTCAGAACTTCTTGTCCAGTTCAGCTAAAAACAAAAAAGGAGTAGTGTGATATAGCAGCTACTACCAGGATCATCTTGAAGCTTCTTCTCATGATCACATCCTTACATGAATATTTGTGTTTGGCCTTAGCAATAATGAAGATGAAATCTCAAGATAAATTAGGTGGAGGACAGGTATTGCTACTGAAACAGTGAAACGGCCATCGTTTGCTCACTTTGTACCATAAACCCATCTCAGCTGAGTAAAACTGCAATTACACATAATGTTGCCTTGAGTTATTTTGCACACAGTGCTTTTTAGCTGGTTTTATTGTCAGCATGCTTAAAAGTCCTACCCAGCAATACATATACACAAAATTTCAAAAGGAGTTTAAATGCCTCTATTGAAAATATCAGCCATTCCTCAAAGACTACCAAGTGCTTCCACTTACATTAAGTATTGCCCAATCAAAAATATCCAGCTGTTTTACACAGGAAGCCACAAAGACTAACAGTCACTGAACTGATTTTCCTTTGAGCAAACACAACTGTAGGAACAACATAAAACAGGCAGGAATTGGGTTCTGTAATACTGTATTCTAACGCATTTTCAATCGAACAAACACTTGAACAAAACACTTGAACAAACATTTGAACAAAGTCTGTACCCTACAGTTACGGGAGGTTCCAAACATTTCATGGAAACAACGGAAGCACAGAGCTACCTAATGTAACTTTGAAGCTGGTCCAACTTTGAGGAGGAACTGGACCTCCAGAGGCTCCTCCCAACCCAAGCTGGCCTATGATATTGCAATATCTGTTGCTTTGGGCAATGGATCTCAACTATGAAGCCAGACTTCTCATTTTAAATCCTTGAAGAGTCATTGTTTGCTATACAGGTTTGTTATCTATGAAGGTAACAACTAGAAGAGCTGATGGCCATATATCAAAGTTCTATTTTCTCAACCAAAGATATTCAGTGTCTGAAAAACTTTGGTAAAACTACCTTGACTCTACCTAGTTTAGAATGTCCCAGTGTTTTCAGGAGACGCCAAATGCAAAAGAAGCCTCCAAATGACAGTCCACCAACAGTTAACTTGGCAAACAAGCCACTTAAATAAACAACTTCCCCGGATTAAGTCATTTATGAGTCTCCACACATTTCCCCAAATGCCTATCTTCCAAGTATGTGAATAGTCTCATTTACTGCAATAAGAGACTGCTGGCTGTAAGAGGTTAAGCAAATGAGTAAATATTTATAGAACTAAATTATTGCCAAAATGCTAGATACAAATAAATATACACCACTTTTTAATTGTAAACATTCAATATCTAGAAAATAAAATCTATTAAAATGGAGATTCTTCTTAGTTTTTCTATTTTTCCTTTTTTTTTAAAAAAAAGGAAGAAGTGAAGAAAAGACAGAGGAGGAATTTCATTTCAACTGCAAGATTTAGGACACAATATTAGAATAATTTTTTATAACCTGCTCTGTACAAGAATAGAACAACCTTTTTCTCTTTTTCGGCACACGCTTTTAATGCTGATTGGAATGACTACAGTGTAATAAAACACAATAATATATCATGTTGTTAAATACTAGTTGCAAACTGCCTTAATCTGTGGCCTCCACAGATCCCTAGCATTGTCAAAACTTCCACACCCCCTCTCTCTCTCTGGCTGCTGTAGCTTTTTCCAAATTATACTGTGTTAGTCAGTTGTTCTGTATAATTTGATATATTTTATGGCAACCTTTAAAATATTATTTTTGCCACTTTTGTTTTGGCCAATAAACCTCTAAGAAAACACAGCTGATGTCTCTTTCCAGATATGCTTTCACTGTCATGTTATAGTTTGGTTTAGCTGCAGTTGATGTAAATATCCATGAACTTGAGCTTTTAGCTAATTTCTCATTAAATTAAAGTGGTCTTAGTCAATTTCCAATGCATACATCAAATACTACAACATTTCTAAGCATCTTTTATTTAGTGGTCTCTGCTACTGTCCCCTGGGTAAAATTCATCCTTTTTTCCTAAGTCTTATGGCTGGTGAGAGAAATGGCAAGAGAGGAATAGCCAGAGCCAGTGTTAGCCTGGGGGGGTGTTGCTCAGGGTAGCAGATTGTTCCAGCAAGAGGCACTTGATCCCTGTGCAGCCACATCTTTCATCTTTACCCCACTAATTTGGGGAGAAGAGGTAGTAGAACAGCTTGACAGGAGCAAGTCACCCTGTGGGGAGCAGGGCACTGCTGAGCTGTGTCCCCACAAGCCAGGAGAAGAGGGCTTCTGACTCTGCAGGTGCTGCAGGCTGCAGCTCTCTAGGGCTAATGCTCCCAGAGAAGAAAGGCTTACACTGCTGAGGGGCAGGGGCTTTGCTTTGTCACTGCAGGGCACTAATGGCAGTGGACAGTCCAGGTCAAAACAGGTAAGAGGGGAACAAAGCGGCATCTGGTCTAGGAAATCTATTTTGTCCTTCCTCCAGAGCAGCAGAATAAAACTTTTGCCCACACCACTGAGGCCACCTTAACCAGCACTTCTTCTCCTCTGTGCTAATACAGATATTCTCTGCACTGGTTTGAGTAGTATCAGACAGCAGCAGCTGAATAATAATTACATAGGGTTATGCTCCAGAAAAGTTTTTGAGGAGATACTTGCTCTCACAGTTCTTAATATATGCTTAGAATGCTCTCATCATTTTCTGTGTGAGCAAGAATGAGCATCACTACCCGTGCACAAAGAAACAAGCTTTCTAATGAAAGGAAAATCTTTACTTTAAATGACTCTTGTGGGGATGGATCTGGGTAGTTGAGGTCAACACTTGGTTGTACTCTGTCCTTCTGCACTGGGAACGTGTGCAGAGCAACTACCCAAATGCTGCTTGCCTCTGCAGTGGTGATTACTGTTCATATTCTCAGAACAGCGGGTGGTCTAACATTTCATGTTGCAGGAAACAGTAGCAAGAGGTTTCTTAGACATTTCTGCATGGGAGAGCTGCTCCTGTATGAACTCTTTTATGTACAAAGATCGGATTTAAGTTAAAGTTTAAACTGTGCAGACACAGATATTTTAGGTGGCATCAAGCTAGCTTAAAATGAACAGCTTAAATGTTTCTTTGCAGCTGCCATGTTTGTGAGGCATGGAGAGGATTGGTGGCGGTCTCACCAAAAAAGAGGAAGGAGTGGAAAAAAAGCATAATGGAGGGGCCAGAGTGTATTGTGGAAGACCAAAGTAATTGTAACAGATGGGGCTTGATTTTGTGAGACAATGTCCTCTTGGAAGGTTTGTATTCCTCCAACTCTCCCTGTTTGCAGGACTAAGTGTAAAATTCCTATCCTGGCTGTTCACCAGTAAAGCAGCGTATTAGGACTTGTAACACTTTACTAATAAATCAGATTATTCCATCCAATAGAATGAGATTTCTTTCCTCCAGAAAAAGTGCATAGTGTCCTATATAGGCAAATGCTACTGGATCTTAAATTCTAACTCTATAGGGACAATTTAAAGTCTGTTTTCCTTCTTCCAACTGTATTTTTTCATTATTATTTTTGTCTCATATGTTTATCATACCTTCCCCCTCTGCTTCTTCCCAGGAGCAGGCTGGCCCTGTCCGCCGTAAGAAGAACGGGCGGGGAAGACGACCGGCCTGGCTGAACGGGGAGCTCTTGCTGGGACTCAGGAAAAAAAGGAGAGTTTACCGCTTGTGGAAGAAGGGGCAGGCGACTCAAGAAGAGTACAGGGATCTCGTTAGGTCGTGCAGAGAAGAAATGAGAAAGGCAAAAGCCCAGCTAGAACGCAATCTGGCCGCTGTCGTTAAAGACAACAAAAAAAGTTTTTACAAATATATTAATGACAAGAAGAGAGCCAAGGAGAATCTCCATCCTTTATTGGACGCAGGGGGGAACATTGTCACCGAGGATGAGGAAAAGGCTGAGAGGTACTTAATGCCTTCTGTGCCTCAGTCTTTAATACTCAGACCAGTTATCCTCAGGGTACTCAGCCCCCCGAGCTGGAAGA
>NW_008795926.1:465063-478881 GCF_000699145.1 Aptenodytes forsteri
GACGGTTGGACTCGATGATCTTAGAGGTCTTTTCCAACCTCAATGATTCTATGATTCTATGATTCTTCTTAAAACTCTGGTTGCATTCAGCTGTTTGTTATTATTTGGTTTTCTGTATCACTGTAGTATCTCTTTAGGACTTCTCCCCCTTCCTCTCTCTTTTTGCTCTAAGATAGATTTGATTTTCCTCTCTGCATTTTCCTTTCTCTTAAACACTCCTCTCTTTTTCCCTCTGTTTCCTTTCATTATGTATTCTTCTCCCATCATACGTTTGCTTTACTAGCACAGAGGAAAGTAATGAGGGTCATTTACAGTTGCCACGTGTTCCAGAGTTAGGGTGAGAGAGTCTATGGTAGATTCGGGAGTTACTACCGTCATACGAGCTGCTGCCCAGGTACAGGATCTTTTCTCCATACCCTGGGGTCACCACAGAGACTCTCCTCAGAAAGTCCTTGCACAGAAGACAAATGCCACAGATATATGGCATTTTGGCCATATATCTCTTGGAAGTCCCCCATTTGATTCAAGGGTATTTGGAGTAATATGTGATATAACTTTTGCATCCTCTTTTCGTAATATAAAAAAACTGTGCAATCCTACAAGCATAGAGATGGCGTAGAAATGAGCAACAGCTCAAATGCTGAAAGTCCTAGCTTCAATCAGACCCTTTCTGCTACTTGTTTAAAGTATCCTGCAGAGGGAACTTGGGGGAGAAGCCTGTGTGACTGCTGTTCTAGCCAGCAGGAACTCAGTTGTTAACAACTGTAGGCTTTAACAAAATAAGTATTTCTGCTACTTTAACTCATTTTCTTTTTCTTATCGGCAAATAACACGTATGACAAACATTCGGCCCCAGAGCTGTATTTCTCCCATCGTTTTTATGCATTTCATTCAGCCTTTTTTGCAGATTGTTGCTAGAATGAAAAGACAGTAGAAGGCCATGCTTCCAGAGATCAAACTTCCCATTGTTCTTTGAATAAGAGATTGCATTTGAGTACAGAGATTTGCATAAGAATTAGTTCCCTTCCTTGTATCATCAGCTATTTTCAGCTCAGTGTAGCAATCTTCGATTTCTTGGTTGTAACTATGGCAATAAGATTAGATGGTATTCAGTAAAATTCATTTTACAAATTAGCATGGGAGGATGCCCATGACTGTAATAGAAGGAGCAATGTAGAAACATTGTGGAATGAGATTGAACTTAAATCAGAACTCAGAATATTCCTCAAAATAATGATTCTCAAACTCATCCAGCACCATCTGGTAGTTTGTGAATGATTTACAGTCAGCCACAATAAACACGATGGGATCAATGGGCCTGATGGGGTTTATATTTCTTACTCAAAGCCATTTTGAAAAGACATTTTAACCCCATTTTGGGTGGATGCTGAATTCCTTGATCTGGAACTTTTGTAACAGTAGCAGTCAAATCAATTTCAAATACTTTCATTACGGTACAAATCTACAAAGCTCGTTACGGTCTGGGGGGAAAAAAAAAAGTCATGCTCCAGGCCTCAGGCCATGTTATAACAAGGGTAAGAATGATCAGTGGTAGGTACTATTCGGAGTTCTGCCTCTGCCTTTCTGCTGCATGGTACAGTCCTGTCAGTTCATCAGAACAGCAGACCTTAATTTGCACACACTAAAGATGGCTTCCTGAAGTTTCTCATCATTTGCAATAAATCTTGGTTTTGATCGTATTTCACTACTAATGAGTCTCCTGTCCATACCTAGCCTTTGCTGTTTTTAATGATATATGCAAACAGGGTTAGAATGAAGGCAGGTTTAGATACTTTTTTTTTCAGACGTTTAATGAACACCCTTTTTTTTTATTATTGGCATTTTCCCAAGGAAACTGTTACCTTAATAAGAAAAGTATTGCAAAAAATGTATTTTCAAACAGTATTTGACTAACTGGTTCTTTCATTGGTATGCTATGATATGATACTTAATTTAATATGATATGATATTGAATTGATATTGATAGATTCTTTCATTGAATATTAAGAAAATATCAAATTTCAAAAAGTTAATTTTTATTTTTCTTCTTCTTTTAAAAACAGCCTTTCACAGCTTTTCTTGGATGTAAGTTGGTATGTTAGAAGACTGGCAGAGATCAACCCTGCAGCCTTGCACAGGAAGACAGCAGTATTGCGTGAAATTTCATCTCCCAACACAGTTTAAGTTCAAATTATGTCCTTCAGTATTGCATAAGACTTGTACTAGCCCTCTGCGAAGTGAGTTGTCCTTATGGAACAAATACATGTTCAAACTGCATAAATCGGTAAAATAGGATTTTGCCTTTATAAATAATGTCCAGCAACCCTGATTCACAGTCTGACCTGGTCATCCTACCAAACTGCATGCACAGCTTCCAAGGTCATGAGTAGCCAAACGTGGCCCTTCAGGAGGAAGGAGGAATAACAGATTATCTAGACCTAAGCAAGACTATTATTTCTGTCTAGAAAGCTCATCTTCAGGTATTTTCTCAGTGCTCAGTCCTGAGGTAGCAAAAGTCTTAAGAAGAGCACTCAGAGCCTTTCAGGATAAAGCCATTATTTCCTGTGTGACCATTCTGGGTGTTCCCAAAGTAAACAAATGTGCAGCTATGTTGGCTACTTTTTTCTTCTAATACCTTCCTCTGAAGTTATTTAATTGCAAATCCTCATTGAAAGCCAGGAATGGGGACATTATTTCAGTAGACACATCATGCATTATCAAAATTGCTTTGTGTTTCTTCTCAGGTAAAAACAAAAGCTATTGGGGTGGAAATTTACTTGCTCTTACTATTGGTTATCTGAATAATTGTTTGCTGTTCTAAATGAAAACAAATAGATGTTTGCATATAAATAATCATAACCCATTTTCTTGCCAGCAATACATATTCCAATTGGTGGTATATAAACCATCCGTTACTCAGTGGCTCAAAAATTACTGTGCCTCTTTAAAATGGTCTATTCTGCAGGATAAAAGTTTCTAGCAGTATAGGCAACAGCTTTCAGTCACAGTTTTAAACCCTCCATACTTTTGCAGGACAGGATTCAGCAGTATGCTTAGTTTGCTGTGAATCTCTGAAATAGATCACACCACGGCACAAATTCATCTTATACAGGGTATGCATTGCAACCAAGGGGTATAATGCAATATGACAGCAGAACTACAGTGCACGTATCAGATTACTAAAATTTGTGTAATATGTAGTTCTCAGTGCAGAGAGTTTAAATGAAGCAAAACAGTGGGAAACCTGAAATCAAATACTGTAATTCAGGAGGCAACATGACATCCATCCTGATTTCAAAAGCAAAAGGTGAAAGGATCAGGTAGGTCTGTGAAGGCTGTTCTCTTCCCAGGTAGGAAGAGCATCAGTTGAGGACACAGTTTGCCAGGCAGTGAGCTAGGTGGAACCAGGAGTGGAACCAGACCATCTAACGCATGGCTAAGTATTGTTTAAACTCTTGGCATTTACCAGAAAATACCAGATAGGCCTCATAGGTTTAGCTCGTGCCATTTACAAGAAGCACTCATTGGATAGGTAGGAACCTGATAAGGACAACAGCTTTTCAAGAATCCCCACAAGAAATATCTACTTCTTCGTACTTATGCAATGGAGAGATTTGCCTTGGATTTCAGCCTAAATCTTATCTCCTATTCAGGTGCCAGAAGTGTTACATAAAGGCATTTTATGGGTAGCACAGCTCCATAACTAACTAGTCTCATAGCAGCTGCCCAGCAAATCTCTTTTCTTTACTTTTCCAAGCGTCAAAGTGAACAGTAGTGGCAGGCCGTCCAGTTGTCCCTGTTCCCAGACAGAGAAGACACCCTGAGTTGTTTCTTTTTCAGAGTTGAACAAGTATGAGCTGGGATGCATGTGTGCACTAGCAGTGGGAAATAGCTGACAGTCCAGTTGAGAGCAGGTGAGGCACAGGTTGACAAAAGGTTGCTGAAAAAACCTATCCTGCCTATCTTGGGAAAAGTTGCAAATTATGTGTATAAATAAAGGGAAAAGAAGCCACCTTAAAAGAAGAACTAGTTTTCAGGCACTAAACTGACCTGCAGACCTACATATTACATCACTCTCCTGTCTTAGCCAATCAAGGCCATACAGCCTTGAAATGTGACGGGACAATCAGTTAGGTGTATCGACAGCCTTTGTAATGGCTGACTGTGTTTCTTCTTTTAATTTGTGAATGCACTAACTGTGTTTCATAATGCCTGCCCCTGATTGAAGGAAATGCCCAAGTGTAACAGGAGCCTGTGGATAAGGTTTGCTCTCCTGTTGTCCTTCACATAGTGAGAACAATGCAGAAAATGAGTCATTACTTAGCTGACAATGTAGCAGATCAGAAGTAGCTGATATTTATCTCTGATTAGGAAGGCATCACTATAGTTCTTTTTACCTGGGCAACTTAAAACCTTCTCTTTAATCTGAGAGAAAGGAAGCTCTGCTGTTGTACTGAGTGAAGGATATTTTTAGAGTTACTGAATACTGTAGGATCAGAATTTCCACCTGTCTATGAAACTTGTTGGAGCTTTCCTGTTCTTGTGGACTAGATTTCTTTGTCTCATTATATCCTGTCCATCCTGCTCCTTATACAGTTCTCATATGATGTAAGAAATACATGGGGGCACAGCAGTATATAGGGCACAAACGATGCCCAACTTCTTGTGTAGGTACCTAACCAGTCAACTTTTAGCTCCTCCAGGTGGATATTTGGAGGGCTATAAGGCCCTATATGCTTCTGCCTTTAGTGCAGTTATGAGTGAAATGAAATATCAAACCCATCAACTGCCGAAAAATATCTATATAACGTTACATTTTGGATTTGTGGGGAACTGAGTGGTCAAAGGTGCAAAGCACAGTAAAAATGTATAGATGAAAAGGAAAAAAAGGAAGTAATTCTGCAAAGTGCTTTAGGGTAGATGAGGTATATAAAAATATAATTTTTTTTAGCAGTTTTAATCAAGCTACAAGGAAAATTATGCAGCGTATTCATTCTTGTAGGGTTTATACAGTCGGTATTCATCATCAGTATGGGTTTGGATGTTGGAAAATTCAGCTGAAACAGTGAGATCCGCTGTCTTTTTTGATACAGCTGATATGAAGAAGACTGGTTACTTTTATCACAAAAAAAACAGGCCTATCACATATGTAATTTTTTTCTGCAAAGTCATGTGCTAGTTCACCAGACTCATGAGGAAATCAGTTTAGCTTAGCTTAGTTTCGCTCTACTTCTGCTTTGGAATATTAAGGCAACAGTGTTCAATTCACAGCCAGGAAAAGGACACCTTTATGGTGAGCTCCAGAGCAAGAACAGGAGGATCTGCTTGGGGTTTACCTGGCTTCTTCCCTAAAAATCAGAACAAACCCTCCATTGAGGATGGAAAAAATGGGGGGAAAAGGGGAGGATCTTCTGATGAAGGACCATGAGGAGTAAAAACCCCCAAGCGAGCATTATCGTGAATTCATTGCTTATTCTTTATAGTTGAGAACGCAGAGCAAAAACTGCATCGTCACCAGAATGCCCTTCAACTGTTTACTGATGTCAACACTGCTGCTTCGGTGACTCATTCTTGGCTTCTTGTTGTCTCATGGTTATTAAACATATGGGGACAGTGGCTGGCAGCGGCCCAGCATGGGAAATCTTTGCCCCAGCTGCAATTTGGGAGCAGCCTGTAGGTCAGCATGCTTAGAGAGGGACCGAAAGTAGGATCTATCCTGAGGCCAATACCATACCTCTGCTGTCACAGATCACTACTGTTATTACAGCAGATCCTGTAGAAGTGCCCAAAATCCCCACACAATAACAAGAACTTGTTTTCTGAATACATATTACAGTGCAGTCAATTCCTGTAGGAGATGCAGTAGTTTAATGTGAAAATTTCCTCATTCAATATTTGCTTGTTCTTTATGAACCACTGGAGCTGTTCTTCAATGCCAGAGTGGTCCTACTGTGCCCTTTCCTGATGTAAATCACATTACACCCAGCTAGGACTCTCCTGCCTGTTTGCTTGCTGAATTGACAGGAAGCCTCACACTTAATTTACAGGTATCTGCATTTGCTGACTTGTCCTATTAAGCATGTTGACTGGCCGTTTTACTAATTGAGAGTGCAAGAAAATGAGAAAGAGGCAGAGAGAGGAGTAAGCAAGCAAGCACAAACTGAGAAAATCCAGTCACTGGCTTTCTGGAAACTTGTGGTAATTTACATATGATAACTCTGAAATGCCTGACTGTTTGAAGAAATTGGCTAATGGGTTCAGAGTGGGGAGGGAGAGGATGCCAGGCAAGCAAAAAGGCAGTGTGGTTAAATAGGTCTCATTTCCTTGGTGAAAGCAGCAGGGAGCAAAACAGCATTAAAATAAAAACTAAAAAAAAAGGAGTCATGGAGATTTTTCCTCGGAAAATTGTGGCCCTTTCCAACTACTTTAGAAATACAGTCCATCGCTGGTCACAAGGCCCATGTGCCACCTATATCTCACATAATTTTATTTGAGGAGTAAGTGCAGCTCCAGAGGAATGGATTTTTATTGTTTATGCTCTCTGCTCAAACAAGCATTTCATTCTAGTTGAGCAACATGTGGTAACAGGTTGACCACACAGGACATCCCTGACTTGTCACTAGAAGTAAGAACAAATTGCAGATACAGAAATCAGCTTTCATAGAGTTTGATGATGTTGGGATGCCTGCTGCTGCCTTCATCTATTTCCAATTGTCACAGAAAGGATGGGGTTGTCCGAGCAATGTGTCTTACCAGGGTGTGCTAGATCCACCTAGCATTGTCATTAGACGATTACTTAGAGAAAGAGATAATTTTCTCAAAGACAGAATCAGCTCAAAAATGACAACAACCTAGAAAATTAGTTCTTGCAGCTACTTTATGTTAGCAGATATGTAATGCTGAAGGAGATCAATAATGTATTTTATTATAGGAGTTCTGATAAAGAAGTATTGTACTGTTTTTAAATATTACTGCTTAGACATTGTCCAAATGGAATGTATTTTGGTTTTGATGAATAAAATGTAGTGTCAGCTGAAGTGAAAGACAAAAATTTAAGCTCCTTAATCTCATCAAAAGCAAAGCCATTTCTGAGCCAAAATGTTCCCATTTGAAACATTTTGTTATTCTGATTTATTGAATGACTTATCTTATCTGGAATCTTTAACAACATTAAAAATTCACTGATGTATTCATAAATCAATTGAATTTTGCAGAAAATACTTAGCTTTCATTTGTTTGGGACACATTGTGGCTGCATTTCTCTAGGCAGCTTTCCAGTGAAACAAGACTGAAATTCTTCAAAATGCATCCCATTTTTACCAGTAAAAGTCTTGACCAGGGCTTGTGACCCCACTGTCTTTTATAACAATGAGCTACTTGAAGGAGATATTCCAGATGGGCATTGCTTTTTTTTTCCCCTCATGCAAATGCCAGCTACACACCAGCCTGAGACAAGGAAGCAAGGAAGAAAAAGAGAGTTGGTTATAGAGATGTGGACATACTGAGGTAAATTTCATGCCAGTTTAGACAATTAGTGCATATCAGTAGTTGACTGTGTACCTAAATGTTTTCATTTACAGCCAAAAATTTATCTATGGATCTGGCCAAAGTGTATACTAACATAGATGCACTGACTATGAATAAAGCAAAATACTTATTTTCTACTGCTGCCTTCTTTTCTACCTGAAAATATTGATTCATTTTTTCTTTGCTTCACCCAATGCACCATATGAAGACATTCAGAACACACCTGGACAAGGCTCTGAGCAACCTTATCCAAGCTGACCCTGATTTCAGTGGGCAGTTGGACCTCCAAAAGTCCCTTCTGATCTACATTATCATACAGTTCTTTAAGTTTACTTTTTTTTTTTAAATAAATACCAATGAGATGCATATGTAGGAATAGAAAAGGAATAGAAATAGCTTCTCTGTCCCATTACAGGGCTAATGACGGATGACGGCACTAGGCACATACTCTTAAAGCATGACAACTGACTTTAGGGCAGGCACATGTTAGCGGGTACAAGTTCTGAAGAGGGAGTGGGGTGCAAAATGTAATGCTTTTGCAGACACTTTCTTTCACATTGGGAGACAGTGTCTCTACCAGCACCCTACTAAGTAATGGTGTTGATATTAGCACCTTTTTGCTGGTCATGCCAAAGCTTTCCCTCCACCAAGTCTCCATTTAACCTGCCAAGTGCGAACAGAAAGCTTCAGCCAGAAACAAACATTTTAAGTTCTTTCATTTTCATGACAGCTGACATGTGGTGTTTGGGTTTTTTTTGTGGGGAGGGATAAAAAACAAGTGATCTTTTACATATTGAGGCATATGTCCCTTTCTGGAAAGAGTTATTGTGGGGCTGGAAATAGTTCCAGTCAGTGAGACCTTTCAAAGCTAAACAGCCTTCTTAGAAAGCTCTGCCAGAGCCTTGTGCCACAGCCAGAGTGACCTGACAGGGGGTCTGGGTAGCCCTTTTCTGGGAGCACCCAGAGATCCCTGAGCCCTCACTGCCCTGGCAGTGACAGGAGCTGTGGGGTGTGCTGGGGCCCGGTGGTAGAAGGTGGTGGCTGTGGAAGGCCTCCTCGTCTCCATCTTCTGGTGCCCCATCGAGGACCCCTGCCGTGCTGCCTCCCCAGGTGGGACCTCTGCTCCTGGCCCAGGCCCCCTGCAGCAGCCCTGCAGGCCAGGCCATGGAGGAGCTCCTCTGGAGGCACCTTGGCCCTTCATGGGGTTCCCGGCTTCCCCTGCCATCCCTGTCCCCAGATCCCCACGAGGAGCCGGAGGAGATGGCATGTCCCTCTGCTCTGGGCCAGGGCAGGGACTGCTCAACTGGGGGGGCCCAGCACCCCTGAAGAAGAGGCCTGGCAACCCCCAGGCCCCGCAAGAGGCCTCCCTGCCGGCGGCGCTAAGAGGGTGCCCCACTTTGAAATTACTCAAATAAATGATGCTTTTGTCATCTGAGAAACTCTCCCAAATGGTAGATACACCTCAAATTTGTTCTTTCAGAACATGTTTGAAGGAAAGCTGATAACCTGGTGTGCTTACAGTCGGTGATGAATTTGGTGGAATAGGGTTTTTTTTCTTTTATGGAGGAAGCAGCTCTGAGAAACAGATTAGTTATACCTGCCCTTCTCACTTCCAGACACCAACAGCAGCTGGCAGAAGGCACAACACCAAGACCAGTAGGATAAATAGTACTTCTGTAACTTTTTATTCTGCATGGTCAAAATTAAATGTGTTTACATGACTTTTCGCTACTTGAAGTGAAGTTTTCATGGCAAGAATCTGGTTATCTCTTTGCCTTACTTTGTTTGAGCCTTTCCAAAGCACATACAAATTGCTCCCATTGGCATGAGCAGAGATCTTGCATCTTTTTGTCTTATGCGCAGACCTGTACACACTTTATCAAGGAATAAATGACTATGCAAGGTAGAATAGAAGTTAACTCCCTATATAGTTATTCACAGAGAGGACTGTATTTCCTACCTGTTTCTCTTGAGAAAATGAATGATGCATGAAATCATAAGAAATGGTCTCTGAGCTAAGCCCTTTTCTAGCCCTTCTCTTTCATCTCTCTGAAGGGTTTCTGATCCAGTCCAGCACAGATTCAGAATTTTTACTTTTTATGATAGGAACTGTTCTTTTAATTTCTTACAACTTGCAATATCATCATCACCATTAGACTGTCCCCTTTTTCCATCTGAAATTACAGGCTAGCTTAAATCCAAATTCTGATTTTTTTTTTTAATGTAAAATAGATGTTCTTTCCAAAGGTAATGTAACAGAAAGCACATTTTCAGTGACTTTACATGAAATACGAGTGCAGTGTTTGGCCACTGCGTTCATTTTTCTTTTTTTGCTTTCACACAGTCGTCACAGGTAGCATGTTGTGACATCATTGTCTGTAGTAACAATACTTCCTTTTTTTGTTTTCTTTTAGTATTTTGAGCCAAACTCCCATGCATCTATTTCCTCTCAGATCCAGCTGATTGAACTTACTGAACACAGACAAAAAACAACTAATGAATTTCCTGTACCATTGGTTATAAAGAGCATCCAATAACAATCCTTAATGTCCACTCGCAAATTTGCTTCCTCTTCCATGACATGAAAGATTTCTTTGGAAGTGCCTTTGCCTTATCTCAGACTTGAAGCCATTTATTATCAAGAAATATGGCTTCTTTAATCAGCCAACCCTAATAACCATTGGCTCTGTTACAAGCATTAGGTATATACCTTCCATCTTAAAGTGCTTGTCTTAACATTCTCTAATTAGGCAGAAAGAAAAGACAATTTCTGTAATGAAAAGGAGACTATATGAGAGATTTTGAACTCACATTGAAAAAAAAAGTCATTTGTCCAGCAGAAGGAGAGAATATTCTTGACCTTGAATACCTTTGGGAGTTGCTTTCATACCGTTTATCTAAATAGACCTCAGGGAGCATTTTTACAAATATAATATTTTTATTTATGTTAAGACAGCTGTGGCCAAGATCAGGGACCCTTTGTGCTGGTTTCTCTAAAAATATGTGTAAGAGACTGCTTGGCAGAGATTAATACCTGAATAGGCAGTGGGGAAAGTGTGGGAAGAAGGACACATTGTGATTATTGCTCATGTTTTACAAACAAGGGACCGAAACCCAAGGAGGACTGGGCTGACCCTTTGTAGTATAATAATCACACTGGGAACAGAGTAAGCTGTCAGGCAAGTGGTCCGGTTCCCTGCTTCTGTGACCAGGGCCCATTCCCCTGAAGGATAATGCCAAGAACCTGCAAATTCACTGTTGAAATAAGGATGCTGGTGCTTCAGAAAATGCACATTGCACGCAGGGCTATAAATCCATCATTTATGCTGCTTCTTGCTTTTCTGGGAGCTAATGGTAATGTAAAATCTTTGAACACAGCTAGTGGGCTCTTTTCCAAAAGATTTCACTAGAGAGCTTGTCCGCCCCAGGCCTGGCTGTACATACCGTAGGTGTCATGGTCCCACGTGTGCATGGTTGTGCCTGGTTATGCCAGACCTTGCCAGTCTGACTGGACTGGAACTACAATGGCTTCTCTGGATTCTCCTAACTCAGGCAGGATCTTAGCTGAAAACAGGGCTTGATGGAAAAGAAGAAAAAAAAGGAGGGCTAGTGAGGAAATGTCCTCACCCTTTGACTGATGGTCTGTGCCCATTCACATTAGCCTGACCACTTCCAGCTCTTCTCTGAAAAATTACACCTCTCGGGAAGGGAGCATGAGTAGGTGGAAGTTCTGCTGCACAGGTTGTATATGGGGTACAGTTTATGCCTTTCGTTTTTCTTCAGTCAGTTCATTTCTAGTTAACCTAAATAAATAATCATCTTTGAATGAAGAAAGATTTGGCAGTGGGGAAGCACAACATAATCATTGTTCTTACAAAGATAAGACTCAATATATTTCTGGACTAAAACATAAAGAAGTATTGTGTCCTCTTTCACTGTGCAGTGTTCCTATTTTTGTCGAGCAGGAATATCCTTATGCATTGAACTTGCTTCCATACTATCCACTGCTTCTGTTTTCTTCTTTTTAAAATTTTTCCAGGTCAGTTTTCCCAAGATTTTCCAATTTACTAAGATTTTTCATATTCACAGATATATTTCTGGACTAAAACATAAAGAAGTATTGTGTCCTCTTTCACTGTGCAGTGTTCCTATTTTTGTCGAGCAGGAATATCCTTATGCATTGAACTTGCTTCCATACTATCCACTGCTTCTGTTTTCTTCTTTTTAAAATTTTTCCAGGTCAGTTTTCCCAAGATTTTCCAATTTACTAAGATTTTTCATATTCACAGAGGTTTTGTACCTGATTCTTATCTACCAGGATCACCCATTATTGCAAGAATGAAAGTGTCATCAAATTTTCTTGTAAAATGGGGTCGGGTGTATATGGTTTGTTGTTACGTGTGTGTGTTTATCCAATGAAGATATTAAGAAAATGTAGTCAGTTGCCAGCTCTGTCAACACAGAACACTTTTGTATTTAATCACATATTGTCATTACACCATATTATTATTTCTGAGACATACGCAGATATGACCTTTATTATTCAAATTTCTGCTTAATGTATTTTAACATTGCTGTGCTTTTGATTCATGTAAAATAGTTTTTTTCTAAAATTAGACTACTTAATAACAATAATGAATGTGCGCTTTAATCTGCATGCAACCCTGTCCTCTTATTCCCATAATGTACTAAATTGGGATCTTTTCATGCATTGTAATTTGGGAAGCTGCTCCTGAGCAATTGCACACACAGTTAAGCTAATCTTTCTTCCTCAGGATGGGAGATTCCTTCCTGATGCAAAATTAGGGACTATGATTTCCTTTTCCAGGATACTTGACTTTGACTGATAGCAGCTAACCTATTCCTTAAAATGTCCCCTGAAGCTGATGCTGCCAAGCTCAGGGCTGTGTGACCTGCCCTCCTCAGGCAGAGCATCCTGTGCGTAAAACTATTGTGTCCCAGGGCGTGTGTGTGTGGCGGTCTCTGTGGATGCGTGTATGGGTGCGTACAGAGAGAGCAAACCTCTTTCATCAAGGTTTCTGCAGACTTCCAGCTGAAACGGCAGGCAGAATACAAACATTGAACTAAAGTCAAGGCAAGAAAGCAGAAAAAAAAGTGTTTGGGCAGAATGTAGATTAAGAAAAAAAACTTTTTTACCGACACTAGCAAGAAAAACACGTTGACATAATTCACTTGAATGGGAAATGACATGTTCTTCTAATCTATCAATGACCTTTCTGAGTCGGTTCCTCGCTGTTGTGAGCTGTTTCATGGTCATTTACACCTGTGCAGAGTACCAGTCTAGCAAAAAACTTTCTTCCTTTTGCCCCTATGTTAATGCTTTCCCTTTAGTTTCTGCTCATTCTGCAGCAGCGACCATGGAGAGTCAGCCTTCTCAGAGGTGCGTACCAGGTTGCTTCGGTATCATGCGCTCCATTCTCACTTTGATATAGGGTAACAAGTTTGCATTAATGCCATTTCAGTTGCTTTAAGAAGGATCAATTTAAGACCATGTTCCACCCCAGGCCACTTCCTCCCAGGCTCCCGGCCCCCAACCAGCCAGTCCCTCCCTCTGTTCAGCAGCCTCATACTGCTGTCATTTTTCTCCCTCCTGCCAATCCCCTTTTTCTGCCAGGTCTGCCCGGCGTTCCTTGTCCAGCCCAGCATTCCTTGTCCAGCATCAACCACTCTCTGATTTCAGTGCTCTGCTATCTTACAGCCTCTTAATTTCCGGCTCCTCATCCCCTCTCCAGCTGATTCCAGGCTCTACATCAAGAAAGCCCCTGTCCTGATCCAGGCTGCTCCAGCCTCCCGCCAGCTGGTGTGGCACTTTTTCTCCTTGATGTAAGGATGCATGCCTGGGCATCAGCAGGGAGAGCACAGGAGGCATGTTCCTCCACCTCCAAAACATAGCCCCTGCTACCACCCTGGCTCCTTGGGGACAGACCCAGGAAGGGTACAGAAAATTCAACCACTTCAGGCTGTAGCCACATGGGCTGTGGCATGCACAGCACAGAGGAGCTCCTCTGAGAAATGGCTAACCTGCCCTAAAAAGTCTCTGTGGAGCATGCATGAGCTGTCTTCTCCTGAGGGCTTGTAACTTACACTCACCATGTGATTTAAATGACCAGCTACTCCAGTCCACTTCTGAATAGCAAATGTTTACCATGCAGCATTCCGGGGCCAGCCCAGGAGATACTCACAGGATGAGTATCTCTGAGTACAGGATAAATCACAAGTAGCAAGCTGTCTTCTGACTTGTCACAAGCATGAGGGGAGGGGAGGGGAGGG